>NW_017306784.1:448713-450457 GCF_000935625.1 Nanorana parkeri | reverse complement strand
CACCCCCCCCCCCCCTCCATGTTATACCAGGCCACATGCCCTCTGCACTGAGAGGTTTCTTTTCCAGGGGCACCCCTGGAAAAGCACCTTGTCCCTGTGCCGATGGGGACAAGGGCATCTTCTCCACAAGCCCTGGGTCGTTGGTTGTGGGGGTGCGGGCAGGGGGCTTACTCACATCAGGGTACCCCTCTCCCTTGTGAATGAGTACTTGTACCCCTACCAATTCACTAAAAGGTTAAATAAAAGATACATGAAAAGTCCAGACTTTTAGGGAAAATCCTTTAATTGAAATAAAAAGGTGATTATGACCAGCAGCAGAGCAATTTTAAAATACAAAATTTAGGCCAAAATTTACTGGAGGCAAAGAGAACAGGCCGGGGCTCTACTACATGAACCAATATATTAAAGAGTATATTGGCTAGCAGCATAACAATTATAAATGGCAATTTTAGGCCCATCTTTACTAGAGACAAGGGGCACAGGTAAGTGTTTTCCTACAAGAATAAAGATACCACAGATGACGCAGTAGTGTAAAACAGGTGAGCAGCAGTACAATTTTCAATAGAAATTTGATGCCCAAATTACTAAAGACAAAGAGCACAGGCTGGGACTTTACTACAAGAATTAGGAGAGCGTAGATGATGCAATAGTGTAAAACTGGCCACCAGCAGAAACATTTCAAGTAGCAATTTTAGGCCCCAAATTACTAAAAACAAGGAACACAGGTAGGAGTTTTACTACAGAAATTAAGAGGCTGCAGATCACGCCGGAGTGTGAAATAGTGAGCAGCAGAACAATTTTAAGTATGATTATGGTAAACAAGAGAAAATACTCTCATTTTTTCATTTTAAGAATATTCTGTCAAATGTCTGAATGCCATGCAGTAAGCAACTAAACCGTAAGGAACTAAAGCAGTTATGAG
Source organism: Nanorana parkeri (assembly GCF_000935625.1). Lineage (NCBI taxonomy): Eukaryota > Metazoa > Chordata > Amphibia > Anura > Dicroglossidae > Nanorana > Nanorana parkeri. The sequence goes on along the minus strand of NW_017306784.1, from coordinate 449,535 downwards.
CAAAATTATGTCCCAAATATTGAAGTTTTATGGCTGTAGAACTGTTGTACTAACTAAAGGTAATGGTAAACCTCAAACTGTACAAAAAGTTATAACTTTTTTGAATCCTTTTCCATTTTCTGTACACTTCTGGTCATTTATGGCTGAATCAGAAAGAGAACTGTACAAGGGAAAGATGTGCAGGGGTTGTTGAGGGCTTGTTCACACGATTTTCTGGTCCAGATCTGGAGACGCAGTGCTGTGCATGCAGTGTGTTTTTGACGTGTTCCATTTGAAAAAAAACCTGGAGTGAGGCTGTCAGTATGTTAGCTGCAGTGCGTTTCAGCGCGTTTTTGTTGTGTTTTTGACGCGTTCGTGCATTTCCGGACCGGACAAAATGTGACATGCAGTATTTTTTCTGTCCGGACTGGAACGGACTGCGCTCGTGAGAACTGTAGCCCATAAAACACATAGTGATACATAGGGATGGATTTTGGGTGCATGAGCGCACTGATCTGGTCCGGACAGAATCTGGACGTCGTGTGAACAAGCCCTGAAAGGGAATGGAAGGGAAAGGAAACATGAAGCCATTTCTCTTGTGTCTTGTTTGGTGGTTTGTACAGTTAAAATGTAGGTCCACTTTTTCACCTGAAATGATAACATGATGCTTTTTAAAGTTTTTACTCAAATTATCATATGACACAAGTAATGGGAATTGCACAAAAGGTTTTGATCTTTTAGATGTGCCCAGGAGTTCATGAAGTCTAAAATATGGCTCTGGGTATGTAGCAGAGACCTCAGATTCCCCTGCATTGTATATATATTTATATATTATAAAGTATA
>NW_017306784.1:441665-448699 GCF_000935625.1 Nanorana parkeri | reverse complement strand
GCAACTCAAGTGGCCGACACAAAGCCTTAACCACAATCCCTTTGTGAATTGTAATGCTGATTGTGAGCCAGGTCTCAGTCAACATAAGTACCTTACATCGCAAATGCTCTTTTGGCTAAACGGTCACCAATCCCCACAGACACAAAAATCTTGTGGAAAGCCTTTCCAGAAGTGTGGAAGATAATTCAGCCACAAAGGTGTGTGTGTGTGTGTGTGTAGGGGTAGGCATTAAATAGGCAGCAGCTAAAGAAAAACTCCACTTTTGTTAAAAACAAGAGAACACCAGTATTCCGCAATTTATTTTTAACGTTAAAGTATATCTAATTCCAAAAACAAAATATGCATATATTTCAGATGTTGTTCCTCTGTTTGTTTTTTCAGGCTTCCTACTTTTTACTTTCACTTGTTAATAATTCCAGTAACATACTTCCTGTCCTAGGGTAACAAAGCTCACTCACTGTTCTGTATCTATAAAGGAGCAGTATTGTTACCCTAGGGTAACGGAGCACCTCCCCCTCTTCTCATCTCTATAGGATATGGTACATGTTCATTGTTAGGGTTTACATACAATTTAATGTTATTTATTATCATTCTATTTGATTCTCAGCCAGCTCCGAATTCCAAAGACTGTCGCATGTGGTATTGCCTCCCAGCATCCATGGAATGATGTATTCTGTACACAACATTGCCAGATCTCAATTCCTGATCATGGTATTGGTCTTATTTTCCCAGTATTACTCTTTACATGACACTAAGACTGACAATGTAATTATTGGAGGCAGACACTTCTACTTTGTACTGCTACTTCCATCAGTTTGAAGAAGTTATTGCAATTGCCTGTCTCAATACCTCAAGAATAAAAGCAGCCAAGGATCATTAATAACATTTGCTGAAATCCTTGCAATCCATACAACACCTACAGGAGGATTGTTTTTATTACCTCTGCAAGTTCTAGCTTAATTTAAAATATACATTGAGAAGTGGTTTACTAAAAGAAGGCGAAGTCAGTCAGCATAAGAAAAGTTATAGAACTTCATGCTGCCCGTCTGGGCTTATCAAGGACTACAAAATCTGAGAGGCCTAATATTTTGGTGTTACTTCTATTCCTCTATACTCTTTCATTACTGCACCAACATTCTATTCAAACATTCAAAGTTAGTTAGAACCCATCTTCTTTCTGCATGAGATGCTGAAGATTCTGTGCAGAATAATAGATTTTTCTTAATGGAGTCTGGTGACTGGCATAAGACACATAACTACAAAGGTAAAGTATATTAACTATATACAGTTATCACCTAGCAATACACAAACTATATTTTATTGCTTTCTTGTACATTTTTGTCATTTATTTTTAGAAAAAGCTAATTACTACACCACATGCATAATTTACGAGATCTAGTAATGTGCTTTTTCTATATACAAACATCAAAAATGTTCAACATATTTTTATTTTGTACGAACAAGGGAATGACAAATTTGGGCAAGGCCGCAGAGAAATTGAAATTAAGATATTTGTTAGCGCAATGATCAGCTGATTCAGATTGGCCCCTTTGCTGCAAGGCAAGACTTACAGGAAATAAACAGAAGATTATAAATCTGAACCCCTTCTGACCTTTGGTCCAGATGCATGCCACTAACCACTAGACTTTTATGCGTAAGCTCTAGCCTTGGCTAGTGAGGAGGCACTGAAAAATCCTTTCTTTTTAATGACTTTGGGGAGAGCAGAGCGGCTCTTGCCGCAGTAATTCAGTGTAATTAAACCTATCTATCACTCCAGCAGCTGGAACACGATTCCTGATGAACTTTGCAATGGGATTTCGCAGTCACTGACTCGAAGCTTCAAAATCCTCTGAGGGAGTTGGGGGTAAAAAAACTCTCCTAAAATCACATTTTAATGTAGCCTCCGATGACACTTCCAAACCATTTTTATTTTCTTCCCTTTTATAGGATTTTGAAATGTGATCACACACTTTAAAATTCATGTGCAGACTACAAACAAAAAAGACTGCTTCTTATATGTCTTAATAAATGTAAAAATATACACATCAACTTATCATCCATGTACACACTTAAATGGCTAATATAAAATAGCTGCATTTATTTATGTATATATTTCATTAACATAATTTATGTTTTGCACAAACATACAATGTATATGCATTAACAGACAGCAGTAAGCACACAATTGTATATTTCAACGTGTAGATGGATGGAGAAATAACTTTTTTATTTAGGTGTAGATCTATTGTGAACATACATAAGTGATGCAATCACACAACAATACTGGGTAGTCTTGCCATCCCCAAAGTATATTTAGACAGAAAAGACTTTATTCAAACCTGTTATATATAGTAAAACTATGTGTTCCAGCATTAATTTTGATTTTTCAAGATACACCTGTAACCTTACACTGTATATTTTAATCAAAGGGGTTTTATATGCTAAAGCATTAATTTTTAGGGATACCATCTCGAGTTCCCTTTTTATTCAGATAATAAGGTGGCTTAGTCAAACCCCAACAGACTATACCATCAAAGCCTTCTTATTCTTGACAAAGCTCAATTAGCAACAGATCTATTCAGTGTATTTGTATCCAGCTGTACTGTGCATGGTTAACAAAAGCATTGAAGTCATATAAAACTGCATACATACTGTATGTCAATGTGGCCTTTGTATGAACACATCTTCTGTTTAGGTGTTTCCATGCCTTAGAGAAGATCTATTAGCTTTCAACATCGGATGAAGTTCACATACACGAGAATCACCAAATCTTTACCATGATCCTCCTTAGCCAATAATCAATCTGCACATGTAATGGTGTTACCCTACCATAAGCAGCAATAGATGGATGTTCAGAGGCATATGGAGAGAATGCATTCAGATTACTACAGAAATGGGTTTCAAATAAAGGGTTTTACTGAGTAATAAATCTGTAATCTGTGTGCACAGTTCCATAATTATATAGCTATCAGTCCATCTTACACTAGTACAACCTCAATAAACTGATGAATTCTGGGTTGGCTAGGAGTTATTATCTATCAATGGTTTCTATATAAATCGTTTTAGCAAAGCCAGCGGTCTCTTTGTTTCTCTTAAGAATGGGTTTATCACTTGCTCCCCTAGTAAGGTTTTCCAGCATCAGAGATGTAGCTCTGCAGCTGTCTGGCTGTCATTCCAATGTGGCCATCTTCAGCCAGGAACTGCATGAATGTAATGAGATATTGGCAATTTAGAGGCATAAATACATTGATAAATTAATCTCCAAAGTCAAAATACCTTAAGGCTGAAATATTGGCAAATATAAAAGACACAAATTAGCTCTGTATTCATTAAAATAAGATTTTAGTACTTACCGTAAAATCTTTTTCTAGGGGTCTATTGAGGGATACAGGATTGTAGTAATTCTTGGACATTCTTGGGTTTTAATGTTGGTCTTCAGAAGGTTTGGACACTAGCAAACAAACAAAACGTGAATGCAGTCACGTATAACCCTGCCTCCAATTGTTATGCCTCAGTTTTGCGAGCAAGCAGTACATAAGGCCAACAACATAGAGGAGCAGGACTTAAGACAAAGATTCTGTGGTAAGTACAAAATCGTATTTTCTTTATCATCCATTGAGGGACACAGAATTATAGTAATTCTTGGAAATGTGGGCTGTCCAAAAGTAGTACAAATGAGGGGTGGGTAACAACCATTAAGAAAACCAATGGATGTGGCAATCTTGCTAGAAAAATATCTGAAGCAGTCGATGCTCGAACAATGCTGGAACAAAGCCTAATGAAAAATAGGAGGCAGCACGTATGGAAATTGCCTGGAAAGGCACCAAGAAGAATCTGGTATTCCAGTGCAGGGGAGACTGCTATATGAAGAATGTTGAACATCAGCAAAAAGACTGGGACACATTAAAGGCTATGCCAGGGTTGTGAACTGGAAAGTGCCTTCTGGTCATCTAATTACACTAAGGGTCTGGATACCACCACTGGCAAAGCGCAGTGCCCAAAGGTCAAATTTTAGTATATCTTCATCCCCTTCAAAGGTGTACTGAAAGTGAGTCTTCAGCGACTGGGTCACACCATAGGGTGTGCCTCAGCTCTGGACCTGAAGAGAGCTCTGCTACTAACACAATCCACAAAGGTCTGAAAAGCACCACTGGCAAAGTCCAGTGCCGAGGGTTACATTCCATATGTGCCCGTTCAGTCCAGCATGGTTAAGGTACGGCCTCCGAGGCATCACAGAGGATAAGCAGATCCGGATAGCTGCTGTGTAGAGACCAGCTCAAGCAGCAGAATAAATGTCTTGATTGAAGAGAAAGAGAAAATAAAACATTCACAAAAACTCGGTAATGTAGATAGAAGAGAAAAAATAAGCCAGTCACAGGTGGAGTAGCTCTAGGAAAACTGAGTAAGTTAAGTGGGTTGAATGATGCTTGCTATCAGGGTGAGGAGTACTGAAGGGACATTTTTGGATTGAAGATAGTGTATTTTTACCTTTTAGTGGGCTATTCATTTTTATCTTGTTATTAATGTCTAGAGCTGCGCTTAAACAATAAGGGCCCATTCTCATGTAATCACACAATTTAATTTTCAATGGGCCCTAAACCCTCATCCAAGGGACAGAAAAAAACATCTTCCCAATTCCGCTTTGGTTTTTTTTCCATGTATGCACATTAGAGTGCTCATGATAATGAATAGGAATGCAATGCATAGACAGTGTGTTGTTGTACTGCACATTAACATACACACAAAGGGTTCAATGTTAAGTACATTGAGGGAGGTGTGTGCAGTAAATATAACATGCCAGTATTATGATAACAAATTAAATTTGTTTGATCCTTCTGTTAATGGTTTTGTTAAATAAAAAAATACATATCATAAAAAGAAAAAAACACAGTATTAGATATGACATGTTTAACACCTTTGTGAACTGAGTCCAAAAAAATCTTGCTGCTTGTAAATACACTGCACTCCATGGAAATGATTAAGCATCGTATGCACAGCTGATAGTTTTTCATTTTTTTCCCCCTGCATTGTCTTTTAGTGTTATTTTTCTTTTCCTACACAGTTCATTGTTTTGACTGAATAGCAAGGTGTGTGTGGGAGGGAGGCCAAAAAAATGTCTTCATAGGGGCCCCTTGTTGACTTGTCCACAAATGTCTACCATATAATGATATGCTTACTTGTGTGTTCAATGCAGGCAGCTCAGCCAATCCTTTTAGAAAATTAATCATAGCATAATTGTAACTTGGTGTGCAGCTCAGCTCTTCATCCCAAATATAGCACTTGGAATAATTTGGGAGCTTAAACTAAAGTAATTAGGCATTCTGCAAACACCTACACAGTTGTGGAATGCTTATTAAGCCAGAGTCTTAAGCACAGACTCACTGGGGACTCATTAATAACATACACAAGGATTTTAGTGCCACTGTCATTTATCTGGGATAAATCCTACCTAAGGGACTCCACCTGTGCCTATTTTATGCCTGAGGATAGTCAGTGCCTGCAGGATTTGGCCCCTCATTTCATTTTTGGGTCTAGTAAAATTCTGGCTCCTTAACGCTTTCACACCCACAAATCCTGAAATGCCGTGAGAGACCATGGATCAGAGTAGCCTAATACTAGAGTTTAATTTGAAATGTTTCTAGAAGTTCAAGAGTTAGTAGGTTCATTTTCTTAATCTAAGTAGTTGTTTGTGTGTTCCATTTTGTTAATTGCAAAATTCCTCATAGCATTTCATTTGAAAATGCCTAAAGACAGCACAGGTTATGTAATATATAAGTTTGTATTCCACTTCTTGGTTTCAGCCTCAAATGCATCAGTGCTAACCACACAAAAATACTGAGATACCCTATCTCCTCAGAACTTACATAATCATATAGCGCATATTTATATTTGCCACTCACATAAAAACAATGCCTATACGTGAGCACCCCCAAAAATAAATAACTCAGCATACAAATATGTTTAACTATGTTTATGCTCTGGTTCATGCTCATCTTAAGTACACAGTATCCAAATACCCAATGCCAATTTAAAGCACCTTCATAGCAGAATAATGCATTTCAGCATAGACTATGGATATCTGTGTATCATTTCAAGGTTGGCATAATATTGTACTCAAAGACTGGCTCCTTGCCATTGGGGTTGAATGACAAATGCAGGCACACAGCCATACATGTGAATGAGTAATTTGGCTGGCATGGCAGTTCAAGGCTTGGGCCAAGTAGCGGGTTCATTGGCTGATCAACCTTTACTGCTGGCAATAATGAACCATATATGAACAAGCAGCAATTATCTGTTGACCAGGAAAGAACATACTAGAAAATACTGCAAACAATCTCAGTCGCTACAGAAGAACAACTAGAAGCATATTAGCAATACGGCTAATTTGTGTAACATATGCATCTTGGCCCTTTCTCCATCCGCAGAGACAACTCGTTTTTAGTCAAAACATGTTTACTTGCTGTCATGTTTGTCTTTTATAAATTTAGAAACACACACACATATACTTGCATACTTAATTGTAACAAAGACCCAGTCTCTTACTTTCACCTTGATGATGTCATGATCATGTTTAACTTCTACAGTTTTTGACATTCCTCTCTTCCCTCCACCAAACTTTACACTTGGCACAACGCAGTCAGGCAAGTACAGTTCTCCTGGCAACCACCAAACCCAGACACATCCATTGGTTTGCCATTCCAGTGGCGGCATGCTCTACACCACTGCGCCCGACACTTTGCATTGCACTTGGTGAAATAAGGCTTGGATGCAGCTGCTCGGCCATGGAAACCCATTCCATGAAGCTCTCTACGCACTGTTGTTGTGCCAATCTGAAGGCCACACAAAGTTTGGAGGTCTGTAGTTATTGACTCTGCAGACAGTTGGCGACTTCTACTCACTGTGCGCTTCAGCCTGCGCTGAGCCCGCTCTGTCATTTTACGTGGCCTACCACTTCGTGGCTGAGTTGCTGTTGTTCCCAGTTGCTTCCACTTTGTTATAATACCACTAACAGTTGACCGTGGAATATTTAGTAG
>NW_017306784.1:423827-441586 GCF_000935625.1 Nanorana parkeri | reverse complement strand
ATATATATATATATATATATATATATGTATATATGTATGTAAGCCGTATTAGTCCAGCAGACAAGATGTCAAGAAAACAAACAGAAATGATATGATGTCTTCCTTATTGTCTGTTTGTACACTTGCAATCAGATTATAAATACAATACTGGCAAAGTGGCAAAAACTACACCACTTGTCATCTCAGCAGCACAGGCCCTTACTTACTGGTGCCTGTTCAATGGAGCCTGCCTTATCAGCAGCTAGAACTCACTCTGTTCTCTCCTCCATCCAACCTGTATCTCCGCCATCCTGTATAATCTCCTTCTTGGAGGACTCATCAGATCCCTCTCCCCAGACACTGAAATATCTCCCCCCCTCATTATATCATTTCTGATTCCTTTACCTCCCATACACTAGAGGCCAATCTGAACTTAACTAGGCTCTGGCAGGTGACGGCCATTTTGGGTAGGACAGAATGTACTCCAAGTAAATGAAGGAGATTTCCCAGACACTAGAGAACAAATTTTCCTGTACTGGGGCTCTTGCTGGCGGTGGGCATTTTGGGTAGGACAGACTGCACTGTAAGTAAATGGAAGCGATTTGTTGGACACTAGAGTACAAACTGTCCTGGACTGAGTCTCCAGCCGGCGGCGGCCATTTTGGCTTGGACAAAGACACCCTCAACACGGCTGTATAGAGAAAAATTATTTTTTCTCCTCATGCGAGGACGACGTCGGCGGCGCTGAGAGGCTGAGCGGAGGAGCGTGGCGTCACTGCTGTGGGCAGAGCTACAGGAGGAGTCCTCTGTGCAGTCGCCAGCCAACTACATTAGACCCCACCTGGAGCTCCGCCCACAGCAGTGATGCGACGCTCCTCCAGCCTGTCCAGAGGACCCCAACCCCAGCCACCACGGAAGGTAAAAAAAAAAAACAGCGCAAGCTTCGGCGCTAGCCATCGGGGCATTTTGACAAGTACAAGTACTTGTCAAAATGCCCTGTATCGGGCCCGATTCTGATGCTAACATCCCTAATATACACTGAGTGGCCAGTTTATTATGACCACCTGACGTTTGTAGGCAAATTAGCTATAATTTTGCGCTGAAGTTGCTAGAGGGCCAGACCATTATAAATAGGGAAGCGGGTTGTTTACCACGACAGTAGAAGTGATTTTTTTCTAAAGATATGGGTAAACAACGCGATTTAACATACATACATACACACACATATACACATAAACATACATACACACAGTGTATGTATATACAGTATATATAAATACATAGAGATAATGTGTGGCTCTCTGGTGATGTCGGGGGCTGCAGTCGAGGATCCTTGTGGTTTATAATTTGGCAACCACTATTCTCTTCTGAACTGCAGAAGCATACACTCACAGGGAACTAATTTAAACCACATATATGGAAAATATCCACAAAAAACTGCAAGTTTTTATAAACATGCTTTAATAGTTTAGACAAATATGTCTTCATTCCAATTTTAGACTTACTAGGTATTGAAAACAGGATCAGGAGTAGCCACACCCGACTTCTGCACTATGTTCATTATACACTCTGTATGTAGGCTCAGGTTTTATTCCCCTCCCATGGTTAATGCAGTTTTGTCACACCCGCAATCCCCTCTGACTGCCTGGGGTGGAGGGTTGTCTGGTAGGCTGCATCAGGCCGAATAATTTCAAATGGTGGCCCCGACTATAAGAATATTCTAGTGACCCAAAATGGGTCCCTTAGTCTGAACCAAGTCTGAACTTTACTACCAACTATTTACTAGTGAATGTGCATTAGCCATTGTAAGGCTCATCTTTAGATCCTGTGGTGGATTTACTTGCTGTTTAAATACTATAAATGCAGAACATTATCTCCACAGTTCTAGAGAGTCATAAATCTAGACGTTGCAGAAGAGACATTTTTTACGATCCTGTATTATGTTGTTATTAACAAGATCTGCATCTGAAGAGACAAGTGTCCTAATGCCATAAAAAAGAAAAGCTGGTCTACAAAAAGACATCCTCTCATTTGCAATTTAGCAATCAGAGCATGGTGCATCTCTTTAAGGATCATTTCAAAAGAACAGAAAATAGAAGAGTAATGTATTCCCATCTCTGACTCAGGCTTTATTTTAACCAGTACTACACACTTGTAATAAAATGTACATTTTCAGGTACAACACGCTACTTTAACAGATCCTGAAAACAAATGTATAGAGTCTATAAAAATATTGATTTGAAGGCATGAGTACAAGTAATTACACATATAGAGATGCTTAAATGAGCCAAACCATAACCAAATACATGGATAATATGACCATTTGTGCAATTGCTCTGTACAATGCTTCCCTGCTAATTGCCTAGCTTTAGCCCTAACTCAGCAAGAAATATGTCAGACAGCTACAGAGCGACCACTGCTTATACACAGAGCATACAGACCACAGACATGATTTTGTGCTGCAGGTGGAAATTATTTGCCATCCCTCCTCCCTGCCATGTATTCTGCACTTTGCTGCCCCTCCTTGTGCCCGAGACATCCATGGTTTGTGCAAGAATAGAAAGTGAGGATGGATTTTCGCTGATCTTCATTGGGTAGTATGAACCCAGAAGTGGTCAGCTCCAATTCTAAGTTCAGACCTGTTAAACACTGGTGGCTCTGGCCATAGAACCATATGATCAAGCAATATTTGTCACAACTGGCATCAGCAGAGTACAGGTGTGACATTATGGGTCTTAAAATGTTTAAAGATCAAAGTGAAATAAATAAATAAGTTTTTTTCAGCACACATCAAGTGTTAATAGTGCCACACATATTAGGTATCACCATGTACCGTGCAGAAGTTTCCCTAAAGAGAACCAGCCTCCTGCACTATACTATTAGATAAAGAGCTTGTTAGCCCGCTTGTGATAGCAATAAAGTTAAGTTAAAAAATATGAAAAAAAGTTTAAAGATGAAAGTGTAATAAATAAATAAAACGTCCCAAAAAATTGTTAAATGCCCTCCCCCACATACACGCACATATGTACACTAAGCTCACATCAAGTGTCAATAGTGCCACACATATTAGGTATCCCTGCGTACCCTGCACAGTAAGAGCAATATTTCTAGAGCCATCATTCTCGGATAACTCTAAATTGATGACTTGTAAGGGCTTTTAAAAGTTCTACTTATGGAAAATTGTGGGTACCATAGTTTTTAATTTCCTGGGCACACACAATCTTGAGGCTTGACATATTTACTCGATTATTTATATTTTACCAAAAAATTATAGATTATATTGTGTTTGTGTTCATTAAAAATAATATTAGTGCATTTTTTACCGAGTCATAAACATTGCAGCTAACAACATTTATTCTACAGGGTCTCTGCTTTTCAGAAAATATAATGTTTTGGGGTTTTAAGTTTATTTTCATGTAGAAAATGTACATTTTGTTATGTGTGCACAAAATGAAAAAAAAAAAAATGGCTCAAGCAGCACACGGGTCAAGTTCTGACATTTGAAGTCCTCTCTGAAAACCATAACAGTGTGGGTGATGTGAATTGTAATTTCTGTTCGGTGAAGAAGTGCCTGAGCTTTAAAACAGAAACTGCCCTCGAGTTAAATGTAGAGTATAGACAATAAGGCAGCATATTGGTGATCTCAAATTACAAAACATAGAAATGTCCCAACAGTGTTCCATTCCTGTATTATTAGCCCTCGTTCACACCTGAACGTTTTGTAGCGCGTTCTACGCTCCACGAACGCTCTACAAAACGCTCAAAAATATAAATCCCATTGTATTCAATGGTCTCGTTCCCACCTTGGCGTATTTCTGCACATCCCTAACGCGCTACAAAAACGGCCCACGCCTGAAAAGGTACATGTACTACTTTGGGCCGTTTTGTTGCGCGTTTCCATTGGGATACAGCCAAGTAGCATTTAGAAACGCGTGACGGTCGCGCAACTTTTTTACCGCGAAACGCGCATATGCAATACGCCTAGGTGTGAACGAGATCTTAGAGTTTTTGGGCGCATTTCCTGCACACACAAGAGATTTCCAGTTACGAAGCAAGCTTGTAAAAAATAATACTCCTATTTGATCTACAACCTTTTTTGATCTTTGATTAATATGGAGCAGTATTGATTCTGCACTGCATCTACTCAGATTGTAGGCACTAATAAGCTACTTTTTTAATATGTTCCTAACAAATCAAAAGATGGACTATGATTTGGTTGTATGACATCTGATTAGAGCACCTTTTAATTAGTGGTCACTGGTACCTCATGCCCACATTTAATGCTTGCATCCATCAAAGCCACCACAATACAATAAAACATGAGAATCAATAGGACAGATGGACTATGCAGTGTGTAATACACCTGCCAGTACAACAAATACACAAGTAAAGAACACAAAAAGATATACTTATTGTAATTCTCTTTCCAAAAAAAATGACAAGAAATGCACAGCCAATAGGTGTACATCTAGAATTGAGAATTTGTGTTCAAGTGAGCTGAAACAATTATGTATTACACTTTCCCTAATATTGAGATTTACCACACTGCTACACAACACCGATACAGAGCCCCAACCAGTGGCATGACTTAGGAAGGCCTTTGGCAGCTAGGACTGGCACTGCGGCTTCCTCAATTTGCCTAAGGAAACATTTAAGATTGCAGCAGGTGCCAAAGGCAGAGTGAATACTCCACATAAAATGCTAATTGCATCCACCCCACACAGAAACACCCCAAAAAGAGACCCAAAATACTGAAATGGGGGAAAGCATTACTAATAAGGCAGAGTTTCTATATGACACAGTTATGGAAGGGGCAGAGAGTAAAAGCCTTGAGCCTCTAAAATGTATTATACTGCAGCTTACCAGTCCCTAGTTACATTGGCTGCATTACGTTTTCCTTTAATTTTTTTTTCTCTTTCCCTACATTTTCATCCAATGATTCTGACTGTAACAAACACCTTTGGTGACAACGTTCACTCACTGTATATCTCTGGAGGAGCGGTATTCTCACACTACGCTTGTACTACAAACACCTCCTACAGTGGGCATCCTAGATTGTAAGTCAATTAAAACAACAACAAAGGAGATCTAGATGAGGAGACAATGATACAGATCAGTGGGGTAAGGGTGTTATTTTAAAAAAGTCAGGCAATAAAGCAAACGTGTGAAGTAAACACATTTGGTCAAGGCATTTTATCCTTTTATCCATCAAGAAGCAGAATAGTGAACTACACAAAGATGACGCTTGGTTAGGGTCATAGTGGCACTTGTTCCATCTATTTAAGCCACTACACAGCATGTTCTGAATGTATTCATATACATGTTTGTTCCTTTGCTCTTAAGGTTCTGTATCAGTGCAGTGACCCATTTTTTTTAATGATTAATATACCTGTACTGTGAGAGATATTGGAAATTGAGCTTTTTAATCACCACTTCAAGGAGTCCCTTAAAGTGTTCTTTTGTTTTTATGGTGTAGGCTGTGCCACCATATTAACTCCAGACTTAACAGATACGTGTAAACAAAAGGGAACAGAGGGCCACCTCCGTGTGTAAAATCGTTTATTAGAATAAATAAAACAAGGGGTAAATGTACTCACAAGCAAACGCGTCAATCTTGGCTGACTGCGGCCGGTGGATGGTGATGTGACTGGAGGCTACCGTGTTACATAGTCAGGGTGATAGCATGTTGGGTTAATAGACAGTGTTTGATGAAAACGTTTGCTTGTGAGTTCAGTTATGCCTTGTTTTATTTATTCTAATAAACGATTTTACACACGGAGGTGGCGCTCTGTTCCCTTTTGTTTTCTATGTTCGTGGTGGAAGCCCCAGATCCTTGGATGAGCAGCCCCTCAAGTCTGTGTGAAAAACTGTGATTAACTGTTGATAACTTTGAGTATGCAACAGCAAGTGGATCGTTCAGCTGGCAGCCATTAGCGCCAAGAGTTAAAGAAAACTTAACAGATGTGTGTGTTTAAACTACAATTGCTTGAAACCCCTCAACTTCACACAAGTAATTTTCATTCAATATTCATTTACTAATGTGACTTTTGATAAAAAAATTATCAGCTCTGTGCTGATTAGGGTGTGTCATATTAAAAGGGGTACATACTTAAGTATTTAGTTATATTTTAAGTGTTTTCATTATCTGTTCTGACTTTGGACATGGGTCTATTTCTGTTGTTAGATAAAGAAAACACTATTAAATACAATCTCTGAAAATATGATGACGTTTACATATCAAGGAAACTCTATTTTTTTTAAAAGCAATTACTAAACATGCAATATTTATTGCATACTCTCTAACCACTTGAGAATAATAAATGTAGAAGATGCCTTCTGAAAAAAACTTCAATAAAGTTTTAGATCATTTCTCATGCGTTCACAACTCTCCTTCCCTATCACCACTCACCCAACACTATTACAAGCAATGATCAGCTGTCATTATGAAAGCCAGGAATTTCTATCTATTATACTGTATAACAAGAACAGCTGTCAAAATGCAGCAGCCCCTGTGTGAAATGAAACGTGCAGATAGTCTGCTAGTGTCATGGACTAATACAGTGTATTATTACACTTACCTTATGTATTATTACATATTATTTTATGTATCTGTGGATCAAACACATAGAACACTGATCCATAACAGGCACCTGCCAATGGTTTTGGCTCACAAATCCAATTATGCATCTTCACCAAGGGCATGAAAAATGAATCTCTTTCAAGCATCTAATCTTTATATTTCCAAGTGCAAGGCCGTAAGGGAAAAAAAGATCAAGCTTCTTAGGTGTGAAAAATGGCCCCAATGCAAATCTCTTCTTGCTGGAGATGAGAATCATTTATAAAACAACAGCCTTTACTAGTGCACTCTGAGTTTGTCTATATTTTTTGTTACCTTATCTGATCTAATTTTTTTCTTCTTAATAATCTACTGTCATTTGCACAGGGAATGATCACTCCAACTTACTCGGTCAATTTATCCCTTGTCTGCTGAGCAGTGCCTGACAAATAAACAAACGTGTTAAAACTTTTCAAGCAAGACACAGCACTGCTTGCAGAAGGATTCAGAAAGATGAACCGAGGTGCTGCAATCACTGTACGGATGATCATTTTTTTTGCAAAATCGACTTTTGTATTCAGCAGAACAAAATCTGACCAGTGTATGGCCAGCTTTACAGGGGAAGGAACTGAGGCAATAACCATCACTGGGGACAGACAACAATAAAAAGCTATGTGCCCATTCACACATTAACCAGTTGACATCCGCGGTGTTAAACCCCCTTCCCATCCAGGCCATTTTTCAGTATTCAGCGCTGCGGTACTTTGACTGACATTTATTCCGTCATGCAGCGCTGTACTGAAATTAATTTTATACCCTTTTTTGGGGACAGATAGAGCTTTCTTTTGGTGGTATTTATTCACCACTGGGGTTTTAATTTTTTACTATATTAAGGAAAAATTACCGAATTTATAAAAAAAAAACAGTTTCCCCTATATTAAATGATAAAACATTTATTATTACCCAATTTTTTGGTAAAATATAAAAGACGGAGTCACGTCGGGTAAAAAGACACCAAACATGTCAAGCCTTAAAATTGCGTGCGCGCGCGAAACCTCAAAAAACGATAATACCCAAAATTGGCCATAGGCGACGCTTTAAAAGCTGTTACCGCTCATCAGTTTAGTGTTATCAGTGATTGATGGCCCTAAAATGATTGCTCTCACTGCGACGTTCGCGGCGATATGTAACATGTGTAGCGCAATTGTAATTTTTGCGCGCTGGGGCACCGGACGCGTATTTACGTTTATAGGCGCGTAAACGTGGGGGTGGGGGAGTTAAACATTTTGGGGGTTTTTTTCCCCTTTTTTTATATGTGACTTTTATTTTATTTTACTTTTTTATGTGTTACTTTTATTTTTTTTATTTATATTTTTTTTTTTGCACTTATTGTTATTGCTATTATATGGGGGGATATATATAATATATAATAGCAAAGGTACACTGACAGGTCCTCTTTATGGAGATATTAGGGGTCTCTAGGACCCCTAATGTCACCTGTGGACCCCAAAAGAAGCTGATGAAGCAGAGATCTGCTTTATCAGCTTCTTCTCTCTGGCTATAGCAGCCAGATGACTGACAGGTGAATGCGGAAGTGATGTAATACACATCACTTCTGCATTCACAGCCCGGACGGAGATCAGCAAGGAGCTGATCTCCCGTCCTCCTCCTCCTGACGCCCTCCGAGCCGGTCCCGGGATTCAAGATGGGGCAGCGGATCCCGGGATTAAAGGTGAGGGGTGGGGGGGGGGGGGTGCCGCGAACGAGCACATATAGGCGAGCGGCGGGCTATGGACCCGCTGATCGCCTATATGTCAAACACCCGGTAACGGGTGTGTTTAATCGTCGGGTCTTTTCTGCCCGTGCGTGCCCGCTAGTGCAGCAGTGCCGTCCGTCCATTTTTTACTACGGGCGGATGGCAAGAGGTTAAGCCATGGCCTGAATTGTACATAATGCAGGTCACTGCTATGGCACATAGAAAACAATTGTTTTCTATGTGTTCCATTCACACCACAATGTTTTAATCACACTGTCCTGTAACTCTGGACTCATCCTCTTGCTACATCCCCATTTCTGCCCTGTGACTCTTGATTAATCCCCTTATTCAACCCTATTATTTTTCTGTGATTCTAGATTTATCCCTATGCTGCACCCTATTGCTGCCCTGCATCTCTAGACGCATAGCACAGCACTGTCGTGTGGGGATTTGAATGGAGTGTACACATTGTACAGTCCACATATACACTCACCGGCCACTTTATTATGTACACCTGTTCAAATGCTTGGCAACACAAATTGCTAAATCAGCCAATCACATGGCAGCAACTCAGTGCATTTAGGCATCTAGACATGGTGAAGACGACTTGCTAAAATTCAAACCGAGCATCAGACTGGGGAAGAAAGGGGATTTAAGTGACTTTGAACGTAGCATGGTTGTTGGTGCCAGACAGGCTGGTCTGTGTATTTCAAAAACTGCTGATCTACTGGGATTGTCAGACACAACCATCTCTCGGGTTCACAGAGAATGGTCTAAAAAAAATATTCAGTGAGTGTCAGTTGTATGGAGGAAAATGCCGGGTTGATGTCTGAGGTCAACCAGTCTGCCCAGGAGAATGGGTATACTGGTTCAAGATAATAGAATGTAAACAGTAACTCAAATAGCAACTCATTACAACCAAGGTATGCAGAATACCATCTCTGAATGCACAACATGAATGGCTACAGCAGCAGAAGACCACACTGGGTGCCACGCCTGTCAGCTAAAAATAGGAAACAGAGGCTACAAGTCGCACATGCTCAGCAAAATTGAACAGTAGAAGATTGGAAAAACGTTGCCTGGTCTGATGAGTCTCGATTTCTTCTGCGACATTCAGATGGTCAGGTCAGAATTTGGCGTAAACAACATGAAAGCAGACAGGCTAGTGTAAAGGGGCACTTGCAGAGGTTCTAGATCCCCCCCACCCTACTAATAATATGTATGTGACAGGGCTCTCTCACTGTATGATGATAACACACTGTAGGATAAAGCAGGCTCCACACTACACCCTACTTTTTGTCATGTAAGTGTGGAGTATTACGGATGTCCTGTGCAATGCAGAGAGTGCTACCTGCTCACCATATTAAATGTGTTGCTACATTGTGACCAACACTAAATTTGTTTTAGTGTTACAATGTATTAAGAGCAGAGGGAATATGTAACATTCGTACCCTCAGCTGAAAGAAGCGTTTGTAGTACCCTGCAGTGGATGGATAGGAGAGTGAGCGATAGAAGGTGTTGCAGAATCCTGTTACTGACTGCAGGGGAAGTGTAAATTGAAAAGGCTCCAGGGTGAGAAAGCAAACGACTAGGTCTCCTCTACAGCTAATGAAACCTTGCAGAGCCAATACATTTCAGTCCTACTGCTCCGAGCTAATGTACTTCTCGGTCAGCTTATTTTTTATTTTGATATAGCCAAATCATGAAGCAAGTAATATGATAACATGTAAGTGTCATATATTGAAAGGTCTGGAGACAAGACATATAAAGATAGAGATACACTGTACGATCATTAGGATTATGTTATTGATGGGATGGATCAATATTTATTTATTTTATTTATTTGAGGTATTCATATAGTGCCGATCATTTATGCAGTGCTTCACATAGTGCACATTCACATCAGTTCTGGCCCTCAAGGATCTTGCACTCTAAGGTCCCTATCTCACATGCATACATTCACACACACTAGGACCAATTTAGGCAGAAGCCAATTAACCTTCCAACATGTCTTTGGAGTGTGGGAGGAAACCAGAGTACCTGGAGGAAACCCAGGCAAGCACAGGGAGAACATACAAACTCCTTGCAGATAGTGTCCTGACTGGGATTCAAACTGGGGACCCCAGGCGAGTGCTGCAAGGCAAAAGTGCTAACCAGTAAGCCAGTGTGTGTGGGTGTGTGTGTGTGTATACGCATCTTCTCTTACCGCTTCATGCAAATGTTTCTGATATTTTGAATTCAGTCTCAGATCCTTTCTCTGTAAGAACATTTGCTTTTGATATTAGGGTGCAATTGCAATCTACAAATGAGTGCCAATGCTATCCAGTAAACACACTAACTGTACTTAAGTCCCCCAATGCCCACATTAAATTTAGTAGCGTCTGCATGCGTCAGTTAACTTGACTATAACTATTTATGACCAATTTGTTATTTGGACAGAGCCTGGACACACTCAAATGCAAATTCCTAATTCTTTGCTGCCGTGTTAATTAACGTTCTCATGGAATGGGACATTTAAGCCCAAGGACTTAAAAAGGCACATTGCAGTCACCAAGCAGTTAATGAAGAACTTGAGTCAAGATACATAATTGATCAAGCCAAGAGAGTCAGCGATTCAAAAAATGCAGATGTGTCTAAAACTGTCTCAATAGGGGAATTCAAGCAATCATGATTCAAGAACTGCAGGACACTCGGCAATATGCAATTTTCCTTTTATTGATCTGCATATCCGCATGTAGTTTTGTTCAATTTAACAATCCATTTTTTTCATTATTAATAGCAATACAAATAAAGTTAACTTTTTTTCCTGCCAAGGGAGCTGGTTTACCTGCCTAATCCCTCATTCACACTAACAGTGTTAGTCACAAAAGGGTGAAGAGTTTGGAGAAGGCCGGAGAAGTGAACAATTTAGGGCAAAATAGCCGATTTGGAAAAATTATCCAATTCAGCTCACTTTCCAGCTCAGCTATGTTGTCCTAGATTGTTCACTTCTCCTGCCTTCTCCAAACTCTTCACCCTTTTGTGAATATCCCTGTAAGCATTTTGTAGCGCTTTTTTCTGCCCAAAAAAACACAACCAAAAAAGAAAAAACGCCCTTCAAAAAATTCCCATTCATTTCTATGGACATATTCACATCTAAGCATTTTGTTGCTAGTAGCAAAACGGCCGTTGCTTAAGAAAAGTACATGAGCTTCTTTTTGGGAGATTATGCGCTTCTTGGCATCATAGACTTCACTGAAAAGGCTCAAAAACATGCCTTTGTCCATTCTCATCATGGTGTCACAATCTGCTTTCAAAAACATGCAACTTTTTGTACGCGCGTAAAAATGTGCAGAAAAACCCACAATAATTTGCAAAACCGTGCTATACAAATTGAGCTGAAAACGCACATACTGTATTTGATATCGCTCAAGTGTTAATGAGGGCTTAGGGTTTTTCATTCTTTCTATTCAGTTCTGAGATTTATACATGGGAGAGGACCTGATTTTCCTCTTATTTATTTAATTAACACTTACTGTTCTTTTCCCCACCTCCACCCTGTGATTGTACAGTGAAAACACAAGCAGCAGACTGACGAGCATATCGCTTTGCTCACTCATCCTATTAGTATGTTCCATGTACTGTAGCACAAGTGATCGGCTATTATTTGTGTCTTATGCCTGCTCAGATTTCAGCTTTAAAGCAGAAATGTCCTCAACCCTGCCCTGCAAGAGTTAAGTGCTCATTTTTGTCTAGGTGCGGAAAAAAAAATGTTACTCACCTGATGCACTGAGCATGCTTGTTCTTAAACCGGTGACTACTATATGTCATGCACATAATCTACCGGTACTATCCAAATGGTCTATTCTTTGTTTGTCTTTGTGTGAAATCTGCTGGCAAAGAAAATGGGCCCAAGTTTGTATGCGCATTGTGAGCCTGCCTGTAGTCCAGGGACAGATCACCCACATGGTGACCTTAGTAGTTGCCCCGCAGACTGGTCAGCACTGCTGTGTTAGACTGGATATTGCCCACTTGCATTGGGTACACTTCAGCTAATGTGCATTGGCGTGCATTATTTTTAAATATATTTTCCTTTTTTTTTTTTACAGCAAGTTGCTCTGTGTTTAAATGCTTTTCTATTTTTACCCAGTAAACACCAATGCAGCGTGTTGGTGTGAACTGGGCCTATGGTAAACACTGATTTCATGTTGGGTTGCATTATGTGATGTGAATGGGTCCTTAGTGTCATTAAAGTGGACTTTTACCCCCTTTTACTAAAAATCACATCAGCATGCAGCTGTGGAAATCTCATCTGTAAAGTGCAAAACTTCTGAGATCTCAGGGAAAGGCATTTTTCCCCTGAGAAGATGTGTATGGTAACATGTCCTTGTCACATGTGCTAGAGTTCCAGGAAGTAAAGGGAGATGGATTAATATGCCCTTAGTAAAAATGGCCACTGTGAGAAGAATGGGGAGGAAAGAAAAATTTTATGTAAAGAATAAAAAGCTGGCAATTATCTATAGGTATCAGTTTGTAGATTGTCATTACTAAAAACATGTAAAGATTCCTTTGTTGTCATTTTTAGATAAGAGTGACATTCCTCTTTAGGCAAAGGAGTTGGGAGGAGCACAGTTTATTCTTCTTCCAGTTGTTGTAAAACATTAGCAGGCAGGAAGATGCTGTTGGAGGCAAACGGGGGCTAGTGGATGTGTTCTCTGTTGGCAGTCCTATGTCTACATCTGCATAGCACACATGCTCTTCTTGTCCTCAGCAATTCAATGTAGAAAATCACTAACAGCTGTCAAAGGTCTTGGTAACCTGCCCAAAGTCTCTATTTGTCATTTGCTACTGACATTCAAACACTTAATGCAAGGAGACAGCATGTATCCTGACACTGAAGCAACAGAGCATTCTACAGTGAAATGCTGTGAAGGAGATCCTGCAGAGAACAGTGCGTTCCTACCTATAGAAAAATACTGCCCAGAATAAATGTCTGTCACAGGAGACAACACGGCACAGATGAGCATTCTTTGTAGTTATAGATCAGAGTTTGGCACCTGATCTTCCTTTTGCCCACCATCAGCCCTGGGAATTTTTGGAACATCAGGGGAGCAAGGTACTGCTTTCACTAAAGAATGGGAAAGATTCTGTGCTTGCTGTACTAGACTTCCATTCCTTACCTATGGTCTGCCAGAGATAAGAAAAAGTAGAGGTCACATCTCACAGCAGTGTTAATGTGACACTATCTTAAATCTAACCAAGTTAAATCTTAAAATGCATTCAAGTGCCCTATTACCAAAAATTTACTTTATTTGGGTATCACTCCGCTGTAGATCTTCAAATCATCTCTGAATGCTGTAGGGTTTCTCCCATCCTTTGGAACTCCCTACTCCAACCTATCTGTCTGTCTCCTACTGTGTCTGCCTTTAGGCGGTCCATGAAGACTCATCTATTCAGGGAAGCCTATCCCACCTCAGCCTAATCACTGAACTATCACATTCTCAAGCAATATATCCCCACACAGCTACCATCTCTTCTATCACTTGCCCCTCCCTTTTAGTAAGCTCTCAGGCAGGGGCCTTACCATCTTATCTTGATTTGTATTGTAACTGTAATGTCTTCCTTATATTGTAAAGCACTGTGCAAACTGTTGGTGCTAACTAAATCCTGTATAATAATAATAATTCATTCTGACACTGTCCTTCCTTCTGGAGGGTGGCTAGTAGCAATCGCTAGGAGCAATTGGAAATAATCACCAGAGAAGATAGAATACATGAAAAAAACATCAGAATTAACAAATAACATGCTGATAGGAGGAAAAAGCATTGATTGAGGGGATTTTCAGTTTGCCATTTCTCCTTGTAATGTTCAGTCATAACGTGGGGAAAGCTGTTACTTAACTGCAGCAGAGAAAAATCAGGTCTTCATCTCTGTCAAACAGAGTAGTTCTGTGTGACAGAACTGTGTAAATCTCCAGACTGGGTGGACAAAATGCAAGTCCTTTGGCAGGTAAAACAGCTCCCATACTGTATATGGTATTTCATCTGTGTAGTTAGTGGTTTGCCTGGCGTTCAGTTTAAAGCACAATTATCTTTTAACTTTATAATACCTTAGCAAGATGAGATTTTTACAATTCCGGGCAAGATATAGATATTTTTTATTTCAAAAAACAACTGGATTTGTTTATGCCGACTCATGCCTCACTGATTTACATGAAGCATCAATTTTAATTATAGGTCCACTTCAACCTCAGTATTTTCTCCTAGAAAATAATTGAATGAGACAAATAAGACCAGTGTACTAAGAACACACTATCAGTCAATGACTGGCCTTGGGGTATAGTAGGCTTGGCCTGAGCTGTGTTGTCGACGGCTGTGTCCAGACTCTCACTGGTTTCAATAGACCTTAGGTCCTTTAAAAACAAAGAAGTCAACACATCAAGACAGTGATCGACTGAAATACATCATCAATATCTGATCCCATCTGGAACTAAGAGAAGCCTGATTTCACTGCCTGTTTGTTTTACAAGCTGGTGTGAGTTGATCCAGTTGATTAACCCTAGCAGAATAACATAGAATCTGTAGAATGAACTGCTGGTCCTATTCAGTTTGCCTGCTCCATGTGGTATGAGGATTTGTTAAGAAATACTCTGCTTTCTATATTTGAACTATTTTTGCTGCCTGCTTCTTGGATGCCAACAAGGAAACAACTCTTGATGTTGGTAGCAGAAAATATATCATCTGTTTTCTTTTTATCAAACACTGGAATTCAGAATGCGGTCTCTTACGTCCCAGAGTGTATCTGAAAACGGCAGACATTTTAATTGCCTCAGGAAATAACAGGAAGCAATTTAATCTGCTCTGTGCAACTATATAATTGTATTTTATCCAGAAGAATGTAAGTTAAATGTATCAAATAATATACTAATTTAAATTAATATATTTTACTCACATCAATATGTGTAATGAACCTCACAACTCACGTCTCAGTCTTATCAAATTTAGAAAAAAATTTAATAGGCTACAGCGAGTTTTCATTTTAAATTGTATGCCACACAAAGGATATTTACATGCTGCACCACTCCATGCTCACACTATTCGTAATTTCTCTTCAGCTTCCAATACTGCAGAGCACACATTGCTAGTTCTGATTCACTTCTCTTAAGAAACCCAGGACCTAGAATTTTCTTTTCCTTTTTTGTGTAATTTAGTCTCTAATTTCAAAAATATTTTTCCTATTCAACCATTGTTTGTTTGAATACCACAAGGCTCTGTTGCTCTTATTTAATATTTACTAAAATGAAATGTGTGGCTATTAGAATTTACTTTCTTTTGGTCATTTTGTTCTGTATATAGATTTCTAAATACTCCCTTATGTGGTTTATTAGGGGATGTTATTAGCATCCCGGGTAAAAGTACATTTATTGTAAAAATAATAGTACAAAAATGCCAGCGCTCCAACACTGATTATGACTCCAAAGGCTGGAAGAGACAAAGCATTCTCCAATTTCTGCTGTCATCACTGGTGTCGACTAGCAAGACTTCCATTATGATTGGTTCCTAGTAGGGATGCACAGATACTTTTCGAGTACCATTGCAGATACAGGGCATTTTCATGAGAACTACTGTCCTGAAATCATTAGTCTGCATTGTTTTAGAAAAACTGTCACATGACATATATAATATATTAAAAGAGCTAATGTATTTAAAAGTACAGTTATACTTTTAAAAAAAAATCCCACATGTAATTCAGACCCAGCAACCTATTGTGTGCAGTCCAAAGGCTACTACAGTACAGTACAGTACATTGTCTCGCAAACAATATACCATTGATACAATATAATGTATACATATTTTCCATAGTAGTTTAACTCCATGTTTTACTACAGCAATGATTAGCCTTTCAGAAAGCAAACAATTTTCCCTCAAGAAAGCAGCATCTTCTTCAGACCAGGGAGGCGGAAGACCTGATAAAGGGCATGGAGTTTGCTGGTTGGCCTAAACATGTCAAAGAAACAAAGCACCCACGCTGAACCCTGAAAAGCACAAGAATACTGTAGACATGCACCAATGCATTTATCGTGAAAAGAGACTTTCTATCTTGCCTGCATAATATTCCAGCAGATCATAATTGGCATGGTGGTTGGAACAGATAAACATGCCCTTTAACAACATAGAAGTTTTTAAAATGAGCCGCCTTCTCTACATATAACATATGTCCCAACTTTTCCTCATTTGGCGTGACTGTCCCTCACTCAGAACCAAATCCCTCTGTCCCTCTTTCCTTCACAGTTGTTGCTCTTTTTGTTCTGATGTACAGATATCTATGAAAAGATACTATTTTAGTACCAAAAGAGTTATTCTGTACTAAAACATTTACCTTAGCTTTTGTTTGTTCGAAAAAGCCAGTATAAAAGAAAGGTAATGGTAAAAACCAAACAAAATGTGGGGTTTACTAATCATATTTGGCATATAAATATACAATGGTTCACTTAACAGGGAGCGTGTCCCTCTTTCTCATCTTAGAAAGTTGGGAAGTAGGATACAATCTGTACAGGTTTGTGCACCTATAGAGCTTTGTTTGTTACAAATACAACCTCAGTCTGGCTAATTAAGCAGCAAATACTTTAATCAAAAGGTCACTGTTCAGTAGTAGGAGGCCAGCCATAAATCATAAACAGAAACAATAGGTGAACAATAGGTGAACTTCAGCACCAGTCTCCTGAGCCAAAGGATAACAGTATTTTCTAAAGACTTCAAAAGTTCAGTTTTGAAGCAGAGACCCAATAGTGTCCATGATCTAGACATCTACTGGAGTTATTTGATAAAACACTACAAAGAACAGCCCATATCAGTTCTGTGATGTCAATATCCTGGAAGCTAAATGGGGGCTAATTTCTGACCGGTTTACTGCACACTATTACATAGTGGATCAAAATTGTGAGGTAACATTTGTCAACCCAACCCCTACCTTCCTATAGGCTAGAACACTTATGTTGACTTGATTGTAATTTAACAAAATAAGATATTAAGCTAAAAAATTGTATAAGCACAACAAGGCTAAAAGAAAAAAAGCAACAATGAAAAATCAAATTTACAATTTGCCTGCCTATAACCAAATGTATAGGGAGACAGGTATTTTTCTAGTTACAGAGAATAGAACGATTACTTTGCCTTTATAAATGTTGTTTGTCGTCACTTTCATGCCATCTGTATAAGTGGAAGTGAGCTTCCTTATGTATTGATGGCTTATTTCTTTGGAGCAGCTGTGAACTCACAAAGCAAAGGGCTCCAGCTGCTTGAGGTAAGAGACTTAGATGTTCCTGTACTTGGCAGCAAAGGCTGCTAATAGATGTTCAGGAAAGAAGAGCAGGGTCTGGCTGTGTGTTTTGACATTTGACTTGTTACTTTTTTTTTAAAAGATGCTCTAAATGTGAGAAATGGGTCGTGAGGAAACATCCGCTTCAATACCCACCCGCACCCCACCCCC
>NW_017306784.1:339976-422923 GCF_000935625.1 Nanorana parkeri | reverse complement strand
CTTTTAAGAGTGGAAGAAAAGGTGAAGAACTAAAAATGAATAACCTAAATAAAATACAAAAAATTAGAGTATAGAGGAATGCACGACAAAGAAGAGACATAGTACTGTCATGTATTATAATTTCTATTAACACTGACTTTAAAGTAGGCTAGCTTTTTAGAATCTACATTTTCAAAAAATGAGTCATACTGGAAGTTAGCAGACATAAAATGATGTCTATTTGCATCAAGAAGTAAATGAGGTGGCTAAATGGCATCTCTTTCTTTACAACTAGGGACTATATTTAAAGTACAAAATAGGCTGGCTAGTGCAAGGATAGACATATATGGTCTTATAAATGTTAAAGATGTAACTAATTTTAGGTGATCAAGAATCCAGAAAAAAATGAGTATGCATCTGGGAAGAAACGGATTGCCAACAGTTCAAAAGGTGTGCTGCAATCAGCAATATTTTTAATGAAGCACCCAACAAGCTCTGGCAGGTTTGGTAAAAATAGAAACTTTTCTTTTATATGGCATTCTTTTTTTTATATACCGTACTTTATTTTTTTAAAATAATCTTCATTTCATATTTTTCAAGTTTACACAATAAAGGAACATAAAAACTTAGATTGAGGGAATCAAACAAACATAAATGACAGGGTTCGGAATAGGAATACAGCAAAATGCCACATGGCCAAACCAGTGTGTAATCACTAACAGAGTTCCGGCTTCAATGATCAATGACAAAATACGTTTAAAGGAGAACTATGGGGTCAGGGCTTTTCCCCATAGTTCTCCTGAAAAAGGGTCAGCTAGAAAATAGCTCCATCTACTGCAATGTTTAGTGAAAAAGAAACCTTGCTACTTCCTGCCGTGTAGTATAGAAGACGCAATAATGATTGTCAAGGCAAAAATATATCACTACTGTCCAGTGCCATGAGCTGGCTCTGGGTTGCGATGAATCCAGGCGGCCCAGACAGAGTAATGTTTGGCATAATTATCGTTACATGTAGCCAACCATTCTTCAGAGATCTGGATGTCCGATACCAGTCTGCTGCACTCCTCCACCGTGGGAACAGATGTTTTCCTCCAGTAGCGAGGGATTGAGCGCTTGGCCGCATTTAGGAGATGGGGAAGAAGACTGGATTTAGATTTGGTTACAGATTGGGGTACTGAGTGTAGCAGGAATGGGGCCGGGAGTAGAAGCATCTCCACTCCCAAGATAGTTTTGATCTGAGATTGTATCTCCCGCCAAAAATATGGCATTCATTTTGAGTCATATCTCAGATTCTAGCCATAAAAAAAAGAAGGATGTAACCAGTAGGTTTTTGCATGTTTGCATACAAATACAAATACAAGGAAGTGGCAGTCTTTAAAAACAAAGCAAAAAAATTAAAAAAATATCCAAACTTGGGGGGTTCATCAAGTTACCTAGTGAGGCAACTCTCACTTAATTTAAATTCTACAGTTAATTATACATTTGTTCTATACAGATTTCTTAAAAGGGAGGTAAAGACAGTTTTTTTCTGGTTTTATTTCTCTTACCTACATATACTAATGACCCAAAGTCTGCATACAGTGGATTGATGCCTGCTATATTGCTGGCAGTGTAGAGCTGCGCTGCAGCCAAGAAGGATCCTGACAATATTGTCGAGAACCACCCGGCTGCCTGATTGACAGAGCCAGCTGTGAGAGGGGAGGGGGAAAATTCCTGTGGGGGGCAGTAAGTGGCAGGCCCCGCTTTCTGCAAGAAGATGACCATGAGTTGCGCCTTCACTGGTTACATAATCACTTAACTCTCAGTACAGAGACAGCATGTGATAGCTAAAGTGTCCCACGTCAGCTCGAAGTATTGGGCAGAGTATATTTTACTCTCCCAATACTTCTCCTGTAAGTGTAGGCAAACTGCTAAAAAAAAAACAGTTGAAACACATAAGTGAAAATCTAATCTCATACACAGGATGACTTACAGTGGGGTCTTCACTACTGCTTTGGACAGTGTTGTCTCTCAAAATTTTGAACATGCCTTAGGAGTAAGCATTCTCTTCAGTGAGTTGCTGCTTCTTCATTGTTTAATTACAGGCTACAGACAGGTAGGTCCTCAGGCTGTGTTGTTTAACTGATTTCTGCTCACAATCTGTGGATTGACATTCCCCCCAATGAAGGCCCATGCGGAGGGAATGTTAATCTCTCAGGGTTATTCACAAAAGGGAGAAGGCAGGAGAAGTGAACAATCTAGGACAACATAGTTAAACTGGAAAGTGAGCTGAATTGGATAATTTTTCCAAATCAGCTATTTTGGCCTAGATTGTTCACTTCTCCTGTCTTCTCCAAACTCTTCACCCTGAATAACCCTGTATATTACTTCTTTTACATGTAGCAGTCAACACTGTGCTTGGTTGGCAGCCTTCAGCCTGAGTTGCACTACAACTCCGATCCTCACTAATAATTGGGAACCATTTGGAGCTGTTCCTGTTCATGTGATAAGTTTGTCAGCTATGGCATACTGATCAAATGCAGACAAGGAAGTTTATTTACAGAAATAAATCTTCAGCATGCAGACGGTAATGTGCCTCTGTTGAATGCTGTGATTTTCAGACACAATTACAGTATTTAAAATGTTAGTGTGATTTCAGGGTATTCCCGAGTGTGGCTCGGGGTTACCGCTCCTAGCTAGGAAATTTAACCCCGAGCCACACTCGGGAATACCGCCAGGGAGGTTAATAAACTATAATGCTGGTTTGGATAAAATGACGTCCTTGCCCATTTTGATCAAAACATTTACTCCCAGGACGATGGTTCTTTGTAATTTAAAATAAACCTCTGCCTTACTGAAATTCTAAAACCAGTAGAAAACATGCAGGTAAGACTTAGTCCCCACTGGGCCTGCAATTACTAGTCATTTATAAAATACTGACTGTGATGACCCACAATGGACAATTATTATTTCTTAAGGGCCAACATATATCTTGGCATTCTGGTTTGTTGCATTAATGCACATTTTAGAGTGTTAATGAACATTGCATTTAGTCAGCCCATGGTGTGTTCTCTACATAACACTTTGTGATTGGTGGAGTAGCACATGAACTTTCTTCTTCCCAGAGGTCATGTGCCCTCTTTTCTCTATTCATTAAAATGAGACAGTGACACATAAGAGTGGAAGGGTGAGATGCAATGAAAGGTTGTGATGCAGTGTACCAAACTCTTACCCCATAAATAAAGAGGCACTCACAGGCACTATTCCACAGAATGCAACTTTAGAGATCATTCCAGCTATCTGATGAAATATTATTCTAACACAGGTACTACAAAT
Source organism: Nanorana parkeri (assembly GCF_000935625.1). Classification (NCBI taxonomy): domain Eukaryota; kingdom Metazoa; phylum Chordata; class Amphibia; order Anura; family Dicroglossidae; genus Nanorana; species Nanorana parkeri. The sequence goes on along the minus strand of NW_017306784.1, from coordinate 419,629 downwards.
ATTCTGATATTGGTCTCTCAACCTAAATAAATTGAGGTAAAGTATAGAAAGCTGGGAAAATGTGTAGAGGGCCAGACCATTATAAATAGGGAAGCAGGTTGTTTACCACGACTGGTTAAAGAAGGGGTTCCCCGGAGGAAGAATCTATAATTGGCTCTTTTTACAGCAGCGGGTTTCCTTTCCGGGACGTTCCAACGTATGCAGGTAATGGGTCTGTAACTGTGTAAAGCATATAATAAGAGATAGGGCAGGTCGCGCAATGTGATTCAATGTGCAGACCAATTAAGTTACTTACCACGACAGTAGAAGTGTATATACATATATACATACATACACACACATATACATACATACATACATACATACATACACAGTATATTACATGGTACATACATACATGAATACAGGAATCAAGCTCAACAGTGATGAAAAGAGGAAGACTGATGTGCTCATGTATTGAGGCACTGTGTGGCGGAAGCACTGGTATGTGGCCGCTTACACGCGCCACAAATCTTTCTTTTGTTAAAGCAAAACATTGCCCAGACTGTGCAAACACTAGCAGCTGGTCCAACATACTTGTAAGTACCTCAAAAATAGTAAGGCTGAAGCTTAAGCTATTTGAAATGCTGATGAAACCCCATACAATGGATGCTGCTCCTTGATGTTTAAAAGTGTTAGTTTCCTGCAGGATCAGCTGGGACCCTGAGCACTGGTGCAGATATCCTGGTTTTATGGTGGCTCCTTTCTATTGGAATGTACCATGGAGCCACCCTTGTGTGTGCTAGTAAGTTGCGTGTCTCTCCACAAAAGCATAGGCACACCAAGGCAAGTCTCCCCTCCCCGTTGCGCCCCTCTCTTCCCTGCTCAAAGCTGGTAAATGGACAGCTGCTGGGGATTGTGCTGTTCCTTGTGATCTTGTACTGAACAGGAAGTTCAGGGAAGTCACGCAGAGAGAGTTGAAGTCAACTGTTGATGACTAGGTGCTTTAGCAAACATTTAAATAAATATTTTTCTGGGCAATGTATATTTATTTGATCTGCTTTCTTTACTCAAAAAAAGTGTGAGAGCTTAATACGAATGTTAAATGTACTCCTCTTACCTCTGAATAAAACTACAATAGCACTGCGAGCATCGACCAAGATGGATTGCTCTTGGAGAGCCTGGTTTGCTTCATCATAGCAACCCTGTATATTAATCAGTACTCTCCTTCCACAACCTCAAGAAAGCTGATATAAAACGAATTTACAGACTGGAAGGGTAATTAGTAGCAAGGCAGCCTGAGAAAGCCACTGGAGTCCAAGCTATGCAAATAATTACTCCAAAGGACCAGTAGCCATTGGAGTTAGGAAGCACTTGTTTTAAAAGGTAATTGTATGCTTTGTATACAAATGTAATTAGTTGGCTTTCCATAACTTTGCCACAGGCTCACATTAACTGTATAGATATAATTCAAAACAATTCCATAAGTAAAGAATATTGTTTAAGTCTTAATAATATATGTAGAAAGGTTACCACAGGCCAACATTAATATTTGCGGTTTTATTTATACGTGTTATGGGTGACCATACAGGGACTTCTTGGAGCTAGTCTCAAGAACACCAACCCTGCTTAAACGGGGTTACCACTAGTTCCTAAAAAATTATATTGCTACAACAGAAACAAGAAATACAATTGAGTTTCCAATTGGTTTCACAAAAGTCTCATTAGAATTAGGCTGTTCTCTAGACCACCATAGATAATACGTCCTAATATGTTAAAGAATAGCACCCAACATGTAAAAAATACCCTTAGCTTAGTGAAAAAATTAAAATAATTTATATAACTGCTGCAAAAACAATTGTAAGCCAAGTTAATTTAATACTAATTCAGTATTAATGCAAACCAATTTTGACTTTCCACAACTGCCACAAAGTTAATACCATTTTTCTTCCTTGCAACCATGCCGACAGTAGACAAATCTTATAATAATTCTTGTCTGCCTGCTTGTGTAATTGGCTCTGCAGGTATCCTTAGCAATGACCTTAGGTTCATTGAGGTGAGTTTTTATGTTTAGTAACAATTGCGAAAAGGTGCCGTTTGTGTAGAAAGATGGCAGGGAAGTGTCATGTGTCTCTTTAGATCACTTGTCAATGATTATGTTTGTATAGGTATACCTTACTACGTGAAGCAGGACCACTGGCATTCTCTACAGAACAGATACACAGAAGAACCTGCAATGGCATTTACAAATCCTTGTAACTTACATAGTTGACCAGGAAATTACTTTATTTTGCAAAACTAGAATTTTAATTTAAAGTGATATTAAAGTCAAAAGCTTTTTAAGCCATTTCAAATATTAATTATCTTACTTACAATGTATCCTGCGCCTTGATGTTTAAATGTCTCAAATCAACTGGTCCCCTGAGCAATGCCCTGGCATCCTGTTTTAGGTGGCTCCTTTCCCTTGCAGGGTCTTAAAGAGCCACTCTTGTGTGTGCTAATAAGCACAAGGGCAAAGAAGCGCAAGACACTATCCTCCTTCCTGCTCCTTATTCTTCCTTCCTCCCTTCTACGGGCTAGTAGAGGTGAGAGAGTCGGAGTCAGCTGTTTGCCCTAGCACTTAGTCGTCCAAACATTTGCTGGGCAATGCATAATTGTTTGATCTGGATTCATTTTAAAAAAAAGCATTTGAGAGTTTAATACTACTTTAAGTATAATGATTAAAGGAAAGCATCTAGCACACCTCAATAAGCAGCAACTAGCAAATTAATGCATAGCAAGTTTAAATAAAAAATACATATTGCCTCATTTCCCACCCTAGCCTTATACTCGAGTCAATATTTTTCCCCAGTTTTTTGTGGTAAAATTAGGTTCCTCGGCTTATATTCGGGTCGGCTTATACCCATATGGTAAAAACTGTACTTTGAGGAAAGAACCGTTTGAGGTTCTGAAATGTCAGTATCTTATTATGATGCCCTTTTGTTTTTATATTAAAAATGTAACTGCAAATGAAAGTCACTGCCAACTGTATTTGCCAAATCTTTGCCTAATTTTTCCATCTATTTTGCACTTTCTGGTTGTAAACCTTTTCTTTACTTTGATCTTCGTGAAATGCAATCTGAATGGCTGTTGAATATGGGTGGAAATTTCTATAACATCATGCATCATACATTTACCATAACAACAATGTAGCCATTATAAGAATGCATTGTTGCTGTTATTTCCTTCATCATTTACTGTACAAGTTTATCATTTATTTTAGTTCAGGAAGGCCTGTCGACAGTTGCAGGGCTAAGGAATGAGTCACAGCCCCTGTGGAATGAAAGAATCAGTTTGAAGAAACTAAATAATGCTAGAATATCAATTATGATAGGGAAGCTGCAGAGCCAGGGCACACTGTATTTGAATAGGTGGGCAGTACTTTAATTAACTGGTTTATATGATGTCACTGATTGGTTGGTGGATGGAAGCATACAACTATGCAAAAAATAATATTGTATATTATTGTGAAACAATAGACAAAATAGGAATTGCAGACAAAATAGGAATCTCAAAGCTCTCTTGTTATCCATTCTCCCTTGTCAAAGGCAGCGGTTCATTTCTGAATCTTATAGACTGAAGTGTTATGGTACTACGGTGAAGCAAGACAGATCTGTAATTCCGTGCTTATATTAATATACCAAAGAGACCCACCATATCCCTTTTTCCATTTCACCCTTGGATGGGCCATTTTCCGCCACTATTCCCATTGCTAATTCAACTAATTAAAGTATAAAATAGAAGCATTTGTGTGTCTTGGTAACTCTCCTGCCTACAAAGTGAGTTTTGTGTCTGTATTAGCACTCAGTGTGAACATTTCCCTTTCTGATCAGCTCACTAACCATGGAACTCATTTACTACAGAGTATTGCTACATCGAAAAGACCATTAAATAATAAAGATTCGAGAAAGGAGAAAAGAATGAAAGAAAAAACACAAGTACTAGGTGTTTCTGCTTTGATTTCAAATTTCACACTTCAGCACTTCCAAAAATAGGCAAGATAAAATGTTTCACTTCCCTTGTAATTATCCAACGTTGGTTAAATGGATTTTTTCTCTTTGCTTTTTATAAAATTGCATAAGCAAAAACCAAGGCACATACTGAGTAGGGGAGGGTAAAAGGAGGGGGGATATTAGGTTATAAAGGATACACTGCACAGGAAAAACTTAACCCTAAGCCCCCATTCACACCTGACCGTTTTGTAGCGCGTCCTACGCTCGATGAACGCTCTACAAAACGGTCAAAAAAATAAATAGCATTGTAGTCAATGGTATCGTTCCCACCTGTCCGTATTTCCGCCCGTCCCGAACGCACTACAAAACGGCCCACGCATGAAAAGGTCCCGGAGCGTTTTTGCTGCGTATTGGTCCGTTTTGTAGGGCGTTTTCCATTTGGATACTGCCAAGTAGCCTTTGGAATCGCGCGACGGTCGCGCAACTTTTTTACCGCGAATCGTGGTAAAAAACCGCGTGACGGTCGCGCGACAGACGCGCATATTACAATACGCATAGGTGTGAATGGGGCCTTAATGAGATATTACAAACAGACTACAAAAAAACTTATTTTAAGGACTTAAATCAACAAAAATCCTCAACACAATATATAAAAAATTAATTGTAAAAACAAATTAATTGTACAAAATAGGAAGGAACATACTTGGAATCCCTTAGGTAACTTCCTATAAAAGTTGCTTTTTTCTTCCTCAAAATGAGAAATACAATACAATCAAAAACAATAGTTACTAGAATAATGCAGAATATTTAGAACTGTGTTAAAGGGCAAGTAGTTTAACACAGTTAAATAAAGGTTATTGAATAAAGGGTAAGTAGTTTCTACAAATCAATAGACTGAAATTAAAGTGTGATTCATAACTTGGCAATATGCTTCATAAAAGACACATCCTACCCTATAGGCTGTAAACTCAAGGTAACATCAAAATAATTGCCAGCACCACAGGGAAGGAAGGACCACAGCCAGCATTAGAAATCATCAGCTTTTATTAAGCTGTATCAATTCACAAATTCGTAAAATGGTGTTCCTTTACTTATCATTATGAAGAACTGAATTATGCAAGAAAGTTATTCTACCATATGCCTCAAGTTTGATAGCCAAAACATGCAATGGGTATCAATGGCTGCAAAAACCACATAACATGTAGGCCATGTACTTGGCCACAACGGCATAACATCTATGCTGGATCCAGCATTAAAAAAAATCATGTGTAATGGTGCATTTATTCTAGCCACTAGAATGAATTTATGCATGTATGCACGTATGCATGCATGTTTTTTTTTTATGCCCCTGAACAGATCTAAATGCTACAGATTTCATGGACACATACAGCTGCATTCAGAGGCATAAAGAACATTATATGAAATGTACATGAATCTGAAAAAAAGCCCCATTATGGCTATTAGATAGAGCTGAGGCTCAAAGGAAATACATACATCATAGTAGCAAGAGATACAATGCAACAATTCTAGAGGGAATTGGCAAATCAATGTAACCATTGAAACTAAGGGAATCCCCTGTAGTATATGCCATTTACCTGGTTTTGGATAGAGTGGGAGAGAATGGCTATTGTATTTTTACTGCTCTCTTAAGAGATTTACCTTCACTTCCTGTCCTGCTGACAACAGTTCTAGCGGACAATGAGTGAAGGAAAATCTGCAACAGAGGAACAGAATGAAAAATCATATAAATTTATATGAAAACTCCTGTTTTTATATGAAAAAAATCTCACAGGAATTCAAGTCTTCCCCTGCCCTACATAGGAAAAGTATTTTTATTTCTGTCTGTGTTGTTGGAAAGTTCCCCTCACTTGTGTCTGGTAAAACATTGTCAGCAGGACAGGAAGTGAGGGTATATTGTTCTAGTATGAATCTGACAAGGTTCTAATCCCTCCCTACGCTATCTAAAATTTAAAAAAAACTGAGAGGGAGGGGCCCACTATATTTTTCAAATACTTATTAATTGTAAGTACATGCCAATGCGTTCTTTAAAGTGCCTGTAACTGTTCCCAAGGGAAACCAAGCATTAAATTTACTTGAACATAGTTTTTCTCTTTCTTCTACTTCTTGTGACCTTATAAAATTTCTCTTGTATTTCTTGATCGATTTTTAGTTATAACCTCTTTCCTTGAATCTCTCTTTTAGGTCACAAGCATCTATTTTAACTTTTATTTGGTCTGGACAATCTTTACATATACCCAAGAAATGACCCCCCATATAGTCACAGTGGGATAATGGATGTTCACATGGAGAAGAATGTTTCCTGCTGTTGCCTTATAAAAGTGGAAGTCTTAATTATCCTAATATACAGGGGGAAAAAATCTGTGATCTATTGAATTTAAATGTCAAACAAAATGTTGTAAGTATTCCCATTACACTTTCTGAAAAACTTCATTAATATACCTTTGCCACCCCAAATTCATGCATGCCCCTCATCATAACCTACTCCCAATACCGCAAGTGGAGATGTGCACAAGCCAGGATGCATAAGGCTCCCATGGCTACTTCTCTTATTTGTCTGCAAATATTACCTACAACGTGAAAATAATTATTTTCCAAAATGGATTTAAAAAGAACATTGCATTTGGTTAATATAATCGTAAAAAGTATTCCATAGCCAAGACCAATCCTGCAAGGAACTGACATATATAAGAATTCAACATCAATTAAAAACTAGAAAATCTTCCTGATCAAATTGTGTTGAGTTTAGTACTTTAAGAATACCCTTACTGTCCTAAACATAGAATGAAAGACAGACTACCAAATTCTTAACCTTCCTATACTCTCCTACTCAATGGGTGGGTCTACCTATCTATTGCCAAAATTAATGAGGGAGGGTCTTTATTTTTATGCATTTTTTGCAGAATAGAAAATATAGGGATGTTATAGTCTTACTCCATCATGCCTTTCATGTAGCCCAATTTAGCCTGTGGTTAAGTCAATGGACTACCTCTGGAAATGGGTTTTCTCTAATCTTCTCATAACACCTTAGATCATTAAGTTGTATTTCAAGTTCTCCTACATAATTCGTACTTCATAAGGAGGACAATATTGGCCCCGTCACTAGGTTTTATAGATATCTCCCTTTTTTCCTATAATTCATCCAATTATTTTCTTTCCTTTGTCATGTTATTTCTTACCATCATCATCCAATCCATTATTTTCAGTATTTATATGAAAATGTATATGAAATGTATAGAATTCATATGAAAAATCCAGTATTTATATGAAAATAAAGGAATATTTTTTATATTTTCATACAACCCGAAGACAACAGCATACTCCCTTGTCTACTAGTTTTCTTTTCTTTGTATGCAGACTGGTTGGCCATGCTTCCTCTACAAGACCAAGCCACATGCCTTGCAATACTGGGCAGCTGCCTTGCCAGTAGGGGAGGCCCTTCCCTAGCTCCAATGCCTTAAGAAGGGAATGGGGTAATATGGGGGGGGGGGGCATATTGCAGAATCTGGAAGCCCCCAGACATATCTACCCCTCCCAGGGGAATGAGTACAGGAGTACATAGTGTACTGGGAATGAGTACAGGATACTCCCTATTTATTACCACAAAAAGGTAAAAAAAAACACCCACCTTCAAGAAGTCATTTACTTACATTACAATAAATACACAATAAAAAAATGTTAATAATGTCCCCTGATGTAATGCAGCATCAAACTCGATGTCTATCAATGTAAATCCATTGTCAAACACAAAGACCCAACTACCGCCGATGTGTACAAGTGTAAACACAGCACCAGGGATCCTTGATGAAGTCATTGACCAAGGTAACTGCTGTAAACTGCTATATAAAAAATAGACATGTGGCTGCATTTTTATAAAGCATAGTGATGTGCTTTACAAATGTGTATTGAGCTCCGCTGGCTTTGGGTGTCCAAAGATGGCAAAGCTTAATTGCAACGAATGGGGATCCAAAAAAAAAAAAGCCGGAAGAAAAACTCAGTCAGGCAACGTGTCAAGCTAGTTAGGCAGAGAGAATAACAGCTTGCATACCATGGCCTGAATTTTATGAATGAATGGGCTGCATTATGCAATAGCAGATAACAATATTTGCTCTCCGATATAAATGGGTTCTTAAGTTTTTGAAAGATTGCATTCAATTGCACAATTAAAAGGTATCACCCACATTTTTACTTATGCTACTGCTATCTATGGCCAAGATAGTACAACCCTTTACTGCTAAGAATTGTCAGTGACAATAGCTTGGATAATTACTACAAAAATGGTAAATGAAAATGTATAAGCAGAGATCTACTGGAAGATTAATTATTTCGGAAGTGTGTGGATTTGGTTTTTGGATTTATTCTCTAGGTATATTACTAGGTAGAACGAAGTAATGTTAACTCAAAGTAAATGGAAACCCAAAAACAAAAATTTAACATATTGCAGTTTACTAATTCTTAGATGTGGTGGTTGCATTATATTTCTTTTTTTTCAGGCTTCTTCCTTCTTTTATTTACACCTGGTGAAACTACCAGTAATACATTTCCTGTCCTAGGGTGACTGGAGCAGTGTTGTCACCCTAGTACAGGACTTAATTTACATTAGGTACCTGATGGTTTCCACCAAAAAATGCCATGCTTATCAAGATTCAGACACAAATTTTCAAATATCTCACGTGTAGAGGCCACTTGGGAAAGCTATTGTGCGATCAATTTTTAAAGTTTAGATATACCCAAATATGAAATTCTTACTTTTGGGTAGTGAATGGAGGATTCAACCACTTTTAACTTAATGGCTAAGTAGTCATTCAAGTAGGCCAGTCTGCTGCTCAAAAAGGGAGACATTAGTTGCACCCATCTACACTTTCATAGTATTACTTATGTAGTCACACTAATTTGACAATATTATTCAAGGCAACCAAAAGAAAGTACACATGCGCATGAACATGTGCGTCTTTGTATTTACATATCTAGAATGCATTCAATATATTATATATGTAATCGCATGTGTAAATGCATAACTATATGTCATGATTGTTATTCCTAACATACATTGTAGCCATGCTCTAGCATTGGTAAGTCTTTCTGACCCCTCACCTGTTTACAATAAGATCAAATGGGACAAATTAACAATTTCCGTGGCTCATTGCACATAGGTATACTGTTGCCCTACTGCCTAGTTAGTTTAATTTGCATTTAGGCTTTCATTCTACAGCTGCCAGCAGCCTGAATTACTTTTCTAAATTTGCATGAAATCAGAATTCTAAGAAGCTGCTATGCAAGCTGGACAACCAAGTCTGCTCTAATCTTTACACTAAGAAGTCAATTTGCAAGAGTAAAATGTGCATTAATGTCCCCTGCAGCGAGAACGGGAAAGATTTAATATCTTTTGCTTTAATTCCAAATTATCATAAGCCCGACACAAACAATTACGAAGTGTGGAGAAAAGGCTTCCGTGTTTTCGATATGAGCTGGCTCAAGCTGACACCTTGGTAAATGCGATTTGGACAAATTACACAGACCTACATCTATGTATTTATTTTTACATTTTCCCCCACTTTGTTCAGAGGATTTCCAGAGCTGCTTCTGCTATTGTTACTGAAATCGTTTAGTGTGATTAATAAATTTACACATCAAAATACAAGGCTGTCATAACAAATGCAAGAAGCATTCAAATAAGCACACCAATTTAGTAATACATTTGTAAAGCACTGTGCTTTTGGATGCTCTGTGAGAAGGAAAACACAGGGATTTTGTGTGCACCATAAATCCTTCTCTTTGAGTTCATTGTGAGACAGGATTTAGTGACATTTGGGTTATACCGCAGCCTACAGGAGAATTTGGGGCTGATGAACAAAAAAACAAAACAAAACAGTGACCAGCTTGGTATCACCCCTCTAGCGCTGAGCATGCCTACGTTTTGTAATGACTTAATGCCCAAAGTTGGTATCAGAAGAGTCTTGAGCATCCACCTGGTAAAACATAGAGAACGTGTTAACAGAAGACCAGGTGGAAGCCTTGCAATTCTAGCAAACAGTTACCTAGATCCGAAAAGCCTAAGAAGCACTTGCAGATCTTTAGTAGAGTGAGCATGAGCAAGAAAGGGTGGAATCTGATCCTTAAGATCATAAGCTTAAATTATGTCTAAGCCACAGAGAATTGGTGCAACAAGAAGCTAGTGGCCCTTTATTTGACAAAGAGGTAGTCAATTTTTCTATGAAGGCAGTAGCTGCGAGAAAGGTATGTACAGCTTGAACTACATCCAGACCATTTAGTAGAATCTCCTTTAGGTGTACTTGGGAGAGAGGGACAGGGGCACAATGTCATAATTAAGATAAAAGGCTGAAACCACCTTGGGAAGGTAGAAGATTTTAGGCCTTAAGACCAGGGCTATTATGGCCAGGATGACCAGAAAAGGCTCATTACAAGGCCAGCTGTTCAGACAAACAGTTTGCGGACGTAATGGCAACATGAAAAACAACCTGAGTGAAAGGGGAATTTCTCCAAAAGGTTCAAAGGGTGATTTTTTAAGTACTGAGAAAACCCAGATTAAAATACCCTGAAGAAACTGGTGGATGCATTGGGGGAACCACATAAGAGACACCCTAGAGGAAGATCCTAATCAAAAGAATGAGAGGCTTATGATCTCTGGAGCTATATCACAAGCACTGAGATCTGACCCTTAATAGTATTTGGGGTCAACTGTTCATCCAAGCCTAATACAAAGCTAAAAAAAATGATTTTGAATAAGGAAAAAGAAATGGGTAGCAAATCAGGCTTTTCTCAGTAGAGAAAATACATCTATCCTTCTAGAACTCCTCCTGCAGGCAGCAGTATGCCTGAAATGTCCCTGAATTCTGTATCCCTCAATAAAAACAATGTTTGTTTAAATATTTAACCTTCCACTGGAAGAATAGCCTAACAAACATGCTTTTTCTTTAGATCCCAGTCACCCTCAACTTTAAGTGAACCTGTAACCAGTAAATGAATTACATTTGCATACTAAGCATTACATAACCTGCTCCCAGACTCTAGTTAAATAATAGACTTTATTACAGAGTTTATTTTTAAATTATCAGCTCATAGATCTAAAACCATAGCATATTTTGTGAAAGCAAACCTCTACTTTCCCCCAAAAGTACAGCTTTTAACAAACCAGGTTTGGCAATAATTTGACATCACCTGGAATTAAAACGAACGCTTTTACTACATAGACTATAGGTATATTCAGCTCCTGTGACTAAACAGCAATCTACTTAGAACAAGAGGCCTCTATCAATTCTCCCAAAAAAGTGCAGCTTTTGGTATCCTGAATTTGGAAACAGATTAAAAGAGGATTATGGGTGACAGTAAATACAGTATGCCTCAAACATGGGATGAGTTGCAGAACTCCAGATACTACAGAGCACCCATAATAAGCAACTATTACTGTGTAACAAGCCACTTTGGTATTTTAATCTGCTATGATTTTATAAAGCTGACAAAATGAAATATACAGTACATATCACTAGTCAAAGCCAGAAACAAGCATTCGTTTCTAAGGGCAATGCAGTTTCTTTCAAATATATGACTAAATGAGGCACCGTGAAGATGTCAGCACAGATGTGTTCTGGAATCAGGACATATTGCTGAATAAGTTGGCTCATTGGTTAATCTCTCTACTTTGATTACCTGCCTCTCCGACATGACATAAAGGTATTTGTTGTCAGAAGAAAAAGCCATGTCTCTTAAAATGGGACTTCCATCTCTCATCACAGGTACCACTTCATACTGAATGCCACCATACGGAGGACCATCTGCACGAATCTGAGAAAAGAAAAAAAACAAAAAACACAAATTAATTTTTATCCCTTCAGAACAGTTAAAAGTAAATTCAGTATCATCTAGGCAGTGGTTAACCTCAGTATTTGTAGCAGTTTTACCAGCTTTAAACACATGGTTGATTAACATATTTTCTGATAATACAACCGCAATTCCAAAAAAGTTGGGATGCTTGGTAAAATCTACATAAAAAAACCAGAAAGCAATGATCTGCAAATCTCAAACCCACATTTTATGCACAATAGATAATAGAAAACATATCAAATGTTTAAACTGAGAAAATTAACTATTTAAAAAAAATAATAATAATTTTGAAATTGATGGTAGCAACACAAAGTTGAGACAGGGGCACAAAAACCTGGCAAAGTAAGTGGCACTAACAAGGAAGAGCTGGGAGAACATTGTGCAACTAACTAGGTTAATTGGCAACAGGTCAGTAACATGATTGAGTAGAAAAAGAGCATCTTAGAGAGTCAGAGTGTCTCAGAAGTAAAGATGGGCAGAGGTTCACTAATCCATGAAAAGCTGTGTCTAAAATAATGTTCCTCAACGTAAAATTGCAAAAAATGTAAATATATCTTCATCTACAGTACATAATATCAAAAAAAATCTGCGAATCTGGAGAAATCTCTGTGCGCAAGGGACAAGGCCGAAACACAATATTGGATGACCGTGATCTTCGGGTCCTCTGACGGCACTGCATTAAAAACAGTCATGATTCTGTGACGTAGAAAGTAGTAAGTCCTTCTGCACTCGTCACAGCGCTCCCGGCCCAAGTACTTGTAGTGGTGCTCGCAGTGACAATCACGGATGGCACGGTCCAACAAACAGTGGAAAGCAGAAATCACCAGCACTCAGTAAATATCTTTGATGTCCATTATAGCGACGTTTCGGGACCACACAGGATGCCTTCATTGTCGCCCTGATGAAGGGATCTGTGCAGTCCCGAAACGTCTCTATTTTGTACATGACAATTGACGATTGGTCCGATTATATGGACATCAAAGATATTTACTGAGTGCTGGTGATTTCTGCTTTCCAATGATTCTGTGATGGACATCACTGCATGGGCTCAAGACTACTTTGAAAAATCACTGTCTGTGGCTACAGCTCGCCGTGCCATTCAAAAATGCAAGTTAAAGCTCTATAATGCACAGAAGAAGCCATATCTGAACATGTTCCAGAAACACCGCCGTCTTCTCTGGGCCAAAGCTCATTTAAAATTGTCTCTAGCAAAGTGGAAAACTGTTCCGTGGTCAGATGAATTTTAATTTTACATTCTTTTTTGGCAACCACGTTCCCTGTACTAAAAGAGGAGAGGGACCTTCCAGCTTGTTATCAGCATCACTTCAAAAGCCTGCATCTCTGATTGTATGGAGGTATATTAGTGTATATGAAATGGGCAGCTTGCACATCTGGAAAGGCAGCATCAATGCTGAAAGATATATCCAGGTTTTAGAGTAGCATATGCTCCCATCCAGATGACGTCTATTTCAGCAGGACAATGCTAAACCGCATACTGCATCTTTGACAATAGCATGGCTTCATAGTAGAAGAGTCCGGGTGCTTAACCAGCCTGCCTGCAGTCCAGACCTTTCACCAATTGAAAATATTTGTCGCATCTTGAAACACAAAATATGACAAAGACGATCCAGGACTGTTGGGCAGTTAGAATCCTATATTGGGAAAGAATGGAGCAACATTCCTTTTTTCTTAAAACTGCAGCAACTGGTCTCCTCAGTTCCCTGACATGGCACAGAATGTTGTTAAAAGAAGAGGGGATGCTACACCATGGTAAACATGGCCCTTTCCCAACTTTTTTGATTAGTGTTGCTGCCATCAATTTCAAAATTACCTTATTTTTATCTTAAAATGTTAAAATTTTCTCAGTTTAAACATTTGATAGGTTTTCTATTTTCTATTGTGAATAAAATATGGGTTTATGATAATTTATACAGTTCAAACAAGTAAATGTGCCATATCCATACCGCCGTGAAATTTATGTTTTCAGGTTGAACATTTTGCTGAGAAAATTTACAAATGTTAAATAAGCAATACAGTTAAAGCTGAACTTTATGGATGGGTAATAAGTTTTACATGGAAATTATAATACCTTATATTGGGATTGAGGAAGAAGCCCTTTAAAAGAAAAAACTTCAGGATTTAGAAAAATTAACCCTTGCAGTGGTGTGACCCCCACACTGCAAGAACTACTTGTTTTTCTCTAGGGGTGAAAATAACGAAGACATTTTAACCCAATCCTTGGTCCTGCTGTAGTGACCGCTCACCTCTCTTCCCCTCTGGCTGTGGTATGTCCCTCAGCGTCTTCACCTCTAATAGACCTGTATTAGACATGATGACATCACGGGTCTTTAGAACGCCAGTGCATGGGGGGTGAAGAGGTTGCAGAGAGGGTCTAGCAGCCAGGGAGGACCAAGGCTCAGATAAATCTCTACTTTATCCTCATCCCCTAGACAAAATGAGCAGTTAATCCTTGCAGTGGGGGGGATTGATTATTATACTGACGTTTGTTGAGGGGACATGCTGGAAAATCCTTGGCTAAATGCTGCTGGGATTGTTTGTATCCTGAGAGGGGTACTGGCCACTGTCAGAATACCCAATGTTCACAGCCTGAGATTCCTAGACTCATTCACCTAACCAACCGCTCAGTGTCTGCACCCCTCTTTGTCAATCCCTACACTGGCTTCCATAGGATAAAATTCAAAATATTAACAATCAATCAGTTACAAAGCCATCCACAACTACAACTCATGTATCACTTCACCCTCCCTTTTAGAGTGCAAGCCCTCAGGGGCAGGGCCCTCCTTACCATCTTGTCTTGATTTGTATTGTGATTGTAATGTCTTCCCTATATTGTAAAGCGGTGCGCAAACTGTTGGCGCTATATAAATCCTGTATAATAATAATAATTTTATTACGTCATTGCTGTGCTGTATGTGTATAGGCCAATGTAGTTGGATCTGTATGTGCGTTATATTTAATCGAAATTAATCGATTAATCGATTTTAAAAATGTGATTAATCGAACACGAAAATTTTAATCAGTAACAGCCCTACATATTACTTATCTGTGTCACCTGACTGCCGATTGTACAGTGAATTAGCTACAAGAAGCAACAGTAGTTCCAGCTTAATGACTATGCAGTGTAGCTGAGCTTATGATCCTTAATACTGACTGAATAGAATAAAAATGTATTTGGCAGGTAAAGCAACTTTCACATTTGCATCTCAACTAGGTAAAACCCTGTTTGTCTAGAATGTTAAGCTGTAGCACACCCGGATGCTTAGACATAAATAAAATGTGAATTTTTTTTGACTGCGAGTCTTTAAAATGCCCACAGGACAACATTAACAGGACTGGGGAAATTCACTAAATCATCTACATTCTGGCACACAGTTAAAACTGCACAGCCTTTAGGCAGAAGGTGATAATTTGCATTCTCTCTGCATGTGGCAGGATTTGCACTTTTAAAAAGACATTTGACTGCAGCAAGATGTTACTGTGTCTGAGAGACACATTGGATAATGAAGCCGACATGTGTCTACAGATTAAGCCAGCCAACCAAAACGTAAGATTTTAAGAGCCCAGTGGTCTGTTGTGACACTGATACTGTCAAATGCTGGCCAATAAACCAGTCCCTCTGGGACCTTGCACAACCTAAACCATACGAGCAGGGTAATGGCAAGAGCGACCAACAGCTTAATAAGAAGAAACGGATTTCTGATTTTTCTTATGGTTTCATTCAAATTGATGGGCTGAGCCACAATAGTGGTAATAAGAGCACATTCCCCTGCATAGGCAATGCAAACAAGTATTAAACAACTGAAGATAATTTGTGTAAAGGTCCCTTTTCTTCTTTAGAAAGGGAACAACCGAGCTGGAAAATATCCATATGCGAATATAGCTTCCGTTGTTGGAGGACTGCCATATCACCCGAGTACCTGTGCCGCGTCTGCCATCTTCAAGGACCCGAAACCACCTATTTATAATATATAAAAAAAGACATTGAATAATTAAATGAACTGAATATTTAGATCATGCCATTGCTAACTAAGGCTTGCATCCCCATAGTGGGGAAAATAGATGAGCACATGTCCAGACTCCAGAACAGTGTATTATTGTATAGTGTGGCACACCTATATCCGATTCTGCATACCTGGCTTTATATTATAAAGCTCTTATAATATAAAGCCAGGTATGCAGAATTGGATATAGCTGTGCCACACTATACAGTGTTCTGGTCTGGAGATGTGCTCATCTATTTTCCCCAATAGGGGGATACAAGCCTTAGTTAGCAATGGCATGATAAATATTCATTCCATGTTCATTTCATGTTCTTCATACTATTAAGAAACTGAACTAAAATCATGATTTTGTATTGCTTTAGAAAAAATGTGACCTGTCCCTTTTACGAAAAAGTATCGGTAATTGGTATCGGCACTTGGGAAAAAGTATCAGTACTCGGTCTTAAAAAAGTGGTATCGGAGCATCCCTAGTTGTAAGGTGTATGGCCACCTTTAGTGTAGATGGAGGAATCTGTTGTACCTTTTCCATCTGACCACAGACAATCTGTAGATAATTGTAAGGTGTATGGCCAGCTTTAAGCAAGTAGTAATCTGTATGTAAGCAGACAACAGGTCCAGTCTGGTGACTGATGAAAGCAATTAAAACAGAGAGGCTGAGACTGGGGAAGCTCTGTTGTAAGGTGGAATAGACAAAGCTGTGTGAAAACATTACCAGGAGGTTGGAGCGGTTTGTCTTCATTGTGAACCATTGTTATGCTAAAGAAACCCTGCGTGAGCAGTCCTTAGAAAGCACTCCATTTGAAGCTAAATAATGTATATGAAGGACTATGATTTTTTTATTGTTTTATTCCAGTTCATTCTGATTTAAAAAGGTACAATACATAAAAACAGCATACTGTAGCAAGAGATTTAAGAAACTCTGCGTCTGTACACATTAACACCTTTATCACAACCTTCCACAGGGGTCTCACATGGAGCATAATAGAGCCAATTAAACTCTGCCCTTACAGGTGAAATGCCCATTATCTTTGCTAATAATAATCATACAATAAGTGGAGAGTAATCAGTTCCTGTTGGCTTGCAGCACTCAGTATACAGAGGGTTTTGAGTGTAAAAAAGGATGCTTAATGTTGTAGATACAACACTACAAAGAAGAAGAAAAAAAACCTAATGTATTTTTATACACAAGGCTAATAATGACTCAGCTGATCCTACAAAAAAAAAAAAAAAAGGTTTTTTTTTGTTCAAGGTCACAGGTCACAGGTAACAACTGGCTCATTCTGTTTCAAAGATGGGTGACACAGCTCCCATTTCAAATTATTTCACTTAAAAAGGCAGGCAGTAGCTGTCAGAAGGATTCTACAGTCAGTCCAGCTCAGTTGGGGTCCCTTCTTCAAAGGTGAGTGAGGACTTTAAGAGTCTCAGTGTCTTTCGTACTCTCGCTTTTCTCCCACCCTCTGTCTTGTCCCCACATAGTCAGGGCAGCTGTTGAATAAAGCTGTTACCATGACAACTGCCTCTGAAGCCCATCCACTAAAAAATCTGATGTTAATTTATTGGAAGTTCCCAGACTCCTAAAATGTTTTGCCAGTGTTCAAGGAAAGTGGAAACGCCATGGAAAATGATCCCTAACAGCCTTTTCACTTTTGAAGAGACAATGCCATTCGTACAGTAATGTAACTCAAGTGTTTCTTTAAAATACATCTACTGTACTTACTAAAAATACCTGCGTTCTATTGAAGAGCTATCCGTTCCGTGGAGGCAGAACTCGTATGCATATTACATTCATTTTAAAAGACACATTGGGGGAATTTATCAAAACTGGAGCAGACAAAATCTGGAGCAGTCGTGCATGGCAACCAATCAGCTTCTCTCTTCGGTTTGTTCAGTTGGGGTTTGAAAATGAAAGAGTAGCTGATTGGTTGCCATGCACAACTGCTCATGTTTTTGTCTGCTCCAGTTTTGATAAATCCCCTTCATTGTCTTTATGGCACATATACCATAAAATCCCTTTCTTAAAGTCTATTGAGGGATACAGGAAGTCTTAGACTGTCAGGTTATACTGCTGCCTACAGGAGAAATAGACACTGGCAACAAAAAAAGTTAGTTGTGTAGCAAAGAAGTACCAGTAGGATGAACATAAACATGGAGGAGAGTAACCCGTGTCCTTCAATGTACTATTCCTATCCTATCCAGTAAAACAACAGAAACTGGGGGCTGCCTGCAGCTCAAAGAGCCGCTGAAGGACCCAGTACCCGGAGACAACATGGGGCATATGCCCCCTATGGGTATTGGATTACAAGCACCTCAGAAGACCTGAAAGGGCTAGAAGTAATTCTCCTAATCTGTGAGGTGACATAGAAAATTTGGACTTGAGAAACCCAAGGAGGAGGCAGGGATTAAAACTCCAGCCGTAGCCCTGGAATACAACCACCTGTACCTAAACATCAGAGATGCAAGTTGTACAAACAACTGCAAAGGTTAATAAATGTCCCCACGTGTGGAAAGCGCAAATATGAAAGTTCATGAATAACAGTTTCTGATTGGCAGGCACAAAGCAGTGCACGGTTTCTAAGTATTTCCTGTATGTAAAGCACAGGTTACTTATAGGCACACCCAGTGCTTATAGCTGTACTGCCTTTTGTTACAAGAGGATAACAAACTTTCCCCTACTGAGACCAATGTACAAGGTGCTAATTTCACAAGTTTCTCTAAAATTCTCTTGTATAATTCTTGTCAGCATTAGGGCACAGAGTAGGAAAGGAAAAAAACACGTCCCTGCTCATTACGTCCAGTTTCTGACAATACTGCCTCAGACAGTCTCAAATACAATTTGGCCTCATTCACACCTGCCAATGGGGCCAGATTGCTGAGTCTGACAAACTCTTCTGTAAGACGTATGCGATTTGCTGTGGGCAGGAAAACAATACAGAGCAAACACATCCACTTTCCTGAGGACACTAGCAAAAAACAAGGCGTGATGGCTGTGGGCTGGGTTACCAATGTCCATTTCTCCTGTAATTTAAGCACAATTTGACTGCCCCTTGGTACCTTTGCAACATTGATATGCTTAGTTTAGCCAACCATTCATGTTTATGTCTATGGAGAGGGAAAAAGTAAAGAAAACGGAGATTGAAGGGGACCACTGCTTTTCATTTTTTCCCAAAAGTGGTCAGGCAGTGGGCATCTGTCTGATGCGTATACATAAGACTTACTGTAGTCTTAAGTTGGCCATACACCTTACAATTATCTGCAGATCTTCTGTGGTCAGATGGAAAAGGTGCAACGGATTCCTCCATCTACACTTAACTGTGTGGATGGAGTAATCTCCACCGGGGCCAATCTGTTGCACTTTTTCAATCTGCAGATAATTGTAAAGGTGTGTGGCCAGCTTTACACATATGAGTTCCTCAACTTTAGTGAAAGTGATATATAGAATATCAAGTGATGTAGTAATACGTGTAAGTGATTATTTCCTACTGGACATAGGTATAGTGACCCTGTGCATATCTTGTTTCATATTTGTTAAACATCAGGGTGAGGGGAATTTCTTTTTTTTTTTAAATCCACTCCATATTGCAAGTTGACACAGTTTCGTTTCTAATCACAACTCAATAAACCAACAAACATAAGCACATTATTACATAAAACCAACCAGACAGGGTGACAATTGTTATTATGAATACCAAGAGACACCTCCAAGTGACTATTCCACTAAAAACATTTTCCTGATGACAACTGTGTTGCTTGGTATACGTAGACATAATTGTTCAGCTATACCATTAGATTTCCTAGTTAATCACTACTGTTTCCCTAAGATAATGCTCGTGTTGGAAGTGTTGGCAAATATTTTCCCAATGAAGGTGCATGCACATTTGAGGAAGTCAATGCTTGTATGGATATTAAGTCACATCCTGTCACACATACATTGGACTGCTTCCACATATATTTTCTTTAAAAGGAAAGAAAAATACTGAGACCTTATAAAGCTCTGCACTGGTGACAACATGCATATAGCAAAAGAGGTGCAGGCCATTGGACGATATAGGGTAATCTATTTGCTGAGCTTACATATCAACCCCTTTTTGGCAGATTACCTTAAGACAGATATGCAAAGTTCAGCTATTGACAACAAAACGTCTACAACATTTTGTTCTTGAGTGACATTAGACAGGTTTCATATTCTGCCTTGCAGCCCTCCAAGCCCTCACTGTGCCTTCTTGTCCTGTCCACAAGCCAATCGAGGAAGATTCTATCATCACAACCCCATAATAAAACATTCCAACATTCCAGGATTGCATGTTCACCAATTTCTGGTTGTACACAAATCTGAACACATCTAAGTATTGCTTGGAGCCTTGACCACTAGTCACATCGCTCCTTTGTATTTCTCAGGATGTCCCTTTTTTTCACCACATTACATATTATATGAATAATGTACTCCAACAGTGGTGCTCAGAGGCCTTAGCACTACAAATCACACAGTTTTTCCCTCATATTTACTCAGCATTGCCCCAGCCTATCATCAATGCACTGCAGTGTTTTCTTGCTGTGCAATTTTTTTAAATTGTCTTTTTATAGTTCAGCTGGAACCCGGTATGTGTTCCCTCACCTCCCGATTTACTGAGCCGAGCTGTGACAGTCTCATTGTCACAGGTCGGCTTAGAACTATGAGGCGAGTGGAAATCACTCATGTCATAGTTCTCCTTTAATGTATCATATGTGTATCTGCCTTCAAAAGTACTGTTTTTTTTTTTTGCATTACAATGCATTTTTCATGCATTTACCACATGCACCAATGCACATATATACACTAAAACACGTAAAAGGAAACAAAAAATGCACAAGCGAAGTACAAAACTGCACTTTAACCACTTGCTGTCTGCCCATTGTGAATACATGGGCCGACAGCAACCTCCAACCAGAATCTTGTTGGGAGTGTAAACACCCGTTACTGGCTGTTTCATACAAGCGATCGGCTGGCTCTATAGCCGGCCAATCATTTGTATGACACTAAGATGCGTGCGTCCCCCTCAGCTGCCGTGCCCCTCCCCACGCCGCTGCCATTTATCCCGGGCTCCACTGTCCCCCTGCGGGTCCGGGACCGGCACAGTGGCTGTTTCCAGTGATGAGTAGTATTATTATTATTATTATACAGGATTTATATAGCGCAGCGCTTTACAATATAAGGAAGACATTACAATCACAATACAATTCAAGACAAGATGGGAAGGAGGGCCCTGCCCCTGAGGGCTTACAATCTAAAGAGATCAGCATATCCCCACTTGCTTACCTCTCTTCCTCTCTCTCATAAGCGTAAGCGATGTGTATTACATCACTTCCGCCTTTAGTTGTCATTTCCCTGGCTGCTATAGCCAGAGAAGAAGCTGGTGAAGCAGATCTCAGCTTCATCAGCTTCTCTGGGGGTCCCTAGGTGACATTAGGGGTCTTAGAGACCCCTGATGTCTCCATAAAGAGGACCTGTCATTGTATATTGGCTATCACATAGGGGGCTTGTTAGCTCTCTATGTGATAGCAATCAAGTGTAATAATAAAAACAATGTTTTAAAGAAAATTTAAAGTCCCGCGTGCACACACACGTAAACGTAATTACGCGTTGGGTGCTCTTACGTGAGAAAACAATGACTATGCCACACATGTTACATATCACCGTTAATGTTGAGTGTGAGCAAACCTTTTAGGGCCATTAATCACTGATAACACTATACTGATGAGCGGTATAAGCTTTTAGGCTGGGTTCACACCTAGGCGTACGGAATATGCGTTTGCTGCACGTTTCATGCCGCGCATGTTTTACCGCGATTTGCGCGACAAACACGCGTTTCCAAGGGCTATCCCGCTGTATCCTAATGGATACGTGCGACAAATACGCCCCAAAGAAGCTCCTGTACTTCTTTGGGCGTAGGGCGTTTTACAGCGCGTTCCATGCCCATAGGCAATCATTGGTTTTTACATGTTTGAGGGTTTTACAGCACATAGGAACGCGCTGTAAACCGCCCAGGTGTGAACCAGGCCTTAAAATATCGCCTACGTCCAATTTTAGACATGATAGTTTTTTGCGATTTTGCAAGTGCACGCAATTTTAAAGCTTGAATGTTTGGTGTCTATTTACCCGACATGACCCCATCTTTTATGTTTTACCAAAACATCTTTTATGTTTTATAACATAATAATATTGGGAAAACAGGTTGTTTTTTTTGCAAGACTTTCTGAAACTTTTTTCGTTATATAGTAAAAAATAAAAACTCCAGTGGTGATTAAATACCACCAAAAGAAAGCTCTATCTGTCCCCAAAAATGGTATAAAATTAATTTCAGCAGTGTTGCATGACTGAATAAATGTCAAAGTACTGCAGCGCTGAATACTGAAAAACGGCCTGGCCAGGAAGGGGGTGTAACACCCAGTCAGCAAGTGGTTTAAAGCGTGCATTTTTAAATGCCAAAGTGTGGATGGCTCTTTATTGGCAGTGCTATTTTTTACAAATTATCATTCCTTTGCTTTTTTTTTAGTAACTTATGTCAGTTACCAAGGGTCAGGATCAGGAGATAAGGGTGAAAGATAGTTTTCTGTTTTTCTGCGTGTACTTTAAACGTTTTGAAGATCATCGTGTTTTTTCTTGAAAAGAGACTGAACTCAACTTCTATTACTAGCTACATTGTGTAATAGTAAAAGGAAGAACAATATAATACTATACTTTTGTTTTTCTGGAAAGAAATAACAGCACATTAAATTAAACACATATTTGGGTGCATTGAAAAGAACTGTTCTGCTGTATCCAGCCATGTACACATTCCAAATCTCCAATGAAAACTTGTTTACTACGAGTAAAAAAACAAACACACACAATGAACAATTACTTAATTTTGTTGTTGGTCAATAAAGAACATGTGGCAGTCTGCTTTACAATAATATATAAAAGTTCTTCCTACACAAAGTGTATTAGCCTGAATTAAAAAAAAAAAAAAACATGATTGTCGCAATGTCTCAGTAGAATTTAGGCGCACAATCTGCAACACATACACTGCAAAACATAAACATACGAACAATGCACTGCTTCGGGATTTGTGAATCTTTCTTCTTACAGACCAGACAAATATTTAAATTTAATACATAAACCCTACCAATAATCATCTCTTATTTGGTCCCTTTTGGTCGGTTAACCACCTTCGTATCAGAGCAATTTTTACATTTTTGCACACACATGCTAAAGTCTGAATTTCTATATAGAAAAGATTTAAAACCCCCAAACAATTATATATTTTCTGAAAGCGGAGGCCCTGTAGAATACAAAAATGATAGCTGTATTTTTTTTATATTGCACGATATTTGCACAAATGTTTATCAAAGCAATATTTTTTGAAAAAAGAAAACACTAACATTAATTTTTGAGCACACAAACACAATACTCAATGTTTTAGTAAAAAATAAAATATTGAGTTATGCTGAGTAAATAAATGCCAAACATGTGAAGTCAGTAGAGGGTGCTTTAAAAGCCTTAACTGCTCATCAGTTTAGAGTTAACAGTGAATTTGGCCCTAAAATGATTGCTCTCACTCCAATGTACACGGCAATACCCAACATGTGTAGCAAAAATGTTGTTTACAAGCATGCCCTACATGCACCCTTATTCACATGCAGATGGCGGGGGCAGCAGAGTTGGTTTTACTTTTTCTATTTGTATTTATTTTATAATTCTTTACTTTATCACTTTTTTCACTTAATTGTATAGCTATCCCACAGGGGATAACAATCCCTTATGTGATGGTGTTTGGAGGTAACAGGTTTACTTTATGGAGACATCTGTGGTCTATTAGACCCCTGATATCATCTTTGCCCTGCAATACACACGGTTAAGCACAGGAATTACACAGGATTTGCTAAGAAGAGGCAGGGTACCTGAACACACAGCTGTTCCTAGGAAACATAAAGTGACACTAAACTGTCATTTTCAGGCCTAAAATGTGGAATATAACATGGGTGCAAAAATTGAAAAAAGGGCCTCAGTCATGAAGGGGTTAAATCTTAAAACAACACTCCAGTACCGCACCTATTAACAAAAATATAGCTTATTTGTGTATCACTTGTCTATAGATCCTCAAATCATCTCTGAATTCATTCAAATTTTGTTCCCCATGGTCCCTGTGTGTGTTGTACAGTGGGCACCACACAAAGCTCACTACTGTGATGGACTACCAGCTCAATAAAAACTAGTAAACTAACTGCAAGATTGTAGTCCATCACAGGAACAAGCTTGGAGCGGTGGCTACTTTACAACACACACAGGGACCGTGGGGAACAAAAGTAGTCACCCTCCAGAAGGAAGGATAGTATCGGCATCAATTCAGAGATGATTTGAGAATCTACAGCTGAGTGATACACAAATAAGATACATTTTTATTAATAGTTAAGGTACTTAAAAGCATTTGTAAGATTTAACTCCTGAGTTTAAAGGAGAACTATGAGGTGAGTGATTTTCACTCACCTCATAGTTCTAGCCAACCTGTGACAATGAGACTGTAACAGGTCGGCTCAGTAGATCGGGAGGTGAGCGAACACATACCGGCGTTCGCTCACCTCTCGATCCTGTCACGGCTCTCTGCCGTGACAGGGGAGAGGCTGGATTCGCCCCTCCCCGCTCCGATCCGCCAGCGCTGACTGGCAGAAAGGACGGGGGAGGTGGCGGGTACAGCTGGCTCTGCCTTTAGATAGGCGGAGTCAGCTGTCAGTCACGCAGCTGGGCGGATCCCGGCACAATTGTCGGGATCCGCTTCAGCTGCAGCGTCTCAGTATACCGCGAGCAGCTGCTCGCGGTATACTGCAGCTTAGCTCCTCCCGTTACCTTAAGGAGAACTATGGGGAAAAGACTTAACCCCATAGTTCTCCTTTAATGTCACTTTAATCCTCTTGCACACCATCCAAAGCTGATACATTTTGGATGGCATGCCTCTTTAACTGCTGTTTCTGCTGACTAATATAGACATTTATTAGCAACACAATGGCATACTGGTTCTATTTAACAGAATTGACTAGGGAAGATATGGGGTATAATCTCTATTAAAAAAGAATGACACATTTGATTCAGAAAGGTATAAAATATAGGTTGCAGTGATCAAGCAGAGATACATTAGAGCAATACTTTTAGAATACTTGAGATCCTGGGGCATTCTCGGAGTGCCATCAACCAAGACTAAATAGGTTAAAGCAGTTCTGTTTGGCTATAACACAAATAAGAAAATCCTTTATCTTGTGCCATTATGGTTCAATATTTATTGAAGACAATTTGTTTCCCTAATGAGAGGGAGGCGTAAAATTCCCAAGGCTTTACAGAGACATAACAAGGAGCAAGTGTCTACCAGCCTTTGTTCTAGCAGCTTTAGAGAAATAAAGGGGGAAATTACCTCTCAACTTAAAGAATAAAAGAATGTAAAAAAGGAAACCTTCTGCTCATATGAAAATGTTCTTTGGAATAACCACTTAGGCATAATGCAGATCAGACTTAAATACCTTTTCAATTCAGACTCACTTATTTAGAGAAAGGGAAAGGGGAAAATATAGAAAATCTAATTTCTCTGGCTCTTTTGTCTACTGCAATTGTAACAAAATGATCTAATTCGTCATGCAGGTCATTAGAAGAAGTGACAAATGGGTAATGACAGAGAGGGGAAGCAAGGGACTTCTGGAGACGAGCTTTACATTAAAGGACATTTGAAAGGAAATTTCTCTAGTGTTTACTTAAGAGAACTATGGGGTAACCGTTTTTACCCATAGTTCTCTTTAGGGTCACGGGAGGACATATACTAACCTCCTCCCGTAACCCAAAGCTCAGTATACAGCTGAGAACGTGATATACTGAGAACGTCGCAGCCGGGACGGATCCCGACAATACTGTCAAGATCCACCCAGCTGCGTGAGTGACAGCTGGCTCTGCCTATCTAGAGGCAGAACCAGCTGTGCCCGCCCCCTCCCCTGTCCATTCCTCTACTCAGCACTGAAGGATCGGAGAGGGGAGGGAGGAATCCCTGCGGCGGAGCGGTGACTGACAGTCACCACTCTGTGCAGGGAGATGATCAGAAAGTGAGTGAGCGACAGTATGTGTTCGCTCACTTCCTGATCAATAGAGCCGACCTGTGACAGCTTCTTTGTAACAGGTCAGCTCTAACTATGAGGATGAGTGGAAATCACTCACCTCATAGATCTCCTTTAATGGAAACCTATGTTCTTTTGCTCCTTCTCACATATGCAGTACTAATGTTCCTAATCAGGGATGTAATCCAAACAAAGTGCTAGAGCTGTGCGGGGAAGGGGGCTTAATCAGTATTATACCTCATTCAAATTTCAGGTTTACAGATTTCAACCCCTGCTACTCCCACCCCATATGCATTGCAGCATACATTGGCCCATATAGTTTTCCTTTCTCATTCACACTACACTGCAGTGCATAGTTTTGAACCAACTACATTGGAAAGAATGGGATTTTACTTGAATTGCATTTTCTTGCAGCAAAATACATGCTTTATGCTGCATCAAAATGGCAAATAGGCCCCTCGATCTTTTACTGTAATTTTCAAGCTGCAATAATTGTATAACATAATAATTCAGCAACCAATACAATGAAAAAAAAGTAAAAAAAAAACTTTCAATATAACAAAAACATATTACAAAATGTTCCAAAATATTTGCATCAGAGTATATATGCATACTAGGCTAGCACAGCTTGGCAAAAAGTGCATTTACAATGCAGCAACCACAATCAACAATAATCCTGCACAGTTTTATGTCCTTAGTAAGAACCACAATAAAATCTAAATATTACCAACAAATGTATTGCAATAAAGTGTTTTTAAAGCATGCTACAAAAAAATACAGCAAGATCTATTTACTGTGTGCATTGAGGCTCTCTATATTTCCTCCCAAGCATTACTTACTTTAATTGAAGGTCATACTAGCTCCCATTTCCTTGCTGTAGATCCTGACACAACAATGTTGGGACATTTCTGATTATGCCTTCATTGGGTGAAGATCTTTTTAGCTTTTTTGGAATTGGAAAGGAAAGGAGACTACATGGGGCTAGATGACACATACTAATTTTGGCTCTCTCAATGTGAGGGGTTTAAATATTCCACAAAATAAAGATCTCAAGGGCTTTATGATATGCATAAACAAGGTGTTCAAATCTTGTCTCTGCAAGAGACTAATTTTTTTGGCCCATGGACACCCCATTTAAACTCAAGGCAATACCCAGATTGGTCACTGAGTAACTGCCCACTGAACAGATCTAGAGGGATTGCAATAGCTATACACTCGACCATAAATTTTACGAAACTGCAAGAGAAACTAGATAAAAATGGTAGATATATTATAGTGTAGATTAAATAAGAAATGATTCATGTTCGTCAATGTATATGCACCCAACCAAGGTCAGGCTCAGATGATTAACTCCATCCTCATTCGTTTGGAAGGGTTTGCAGACGGGGTAACAGTTCTGGGGAGGACTTTAACTTAACATTGGATCCAAAAATGACTATATCTACGGGATTCCAACATATATCCTGGTCCTAGATAAATAAATTAAAGGAGGTTACATAATATACAATTGGTGGACATATGGCGGGTTCTGAATCCAACTACTATACATGTCACTCATTAACACACTGAACATATAGTAGAATATTTTTTGGATATCCCATTACATCTTGAGCTGGCTTCCTAAAGCGAAGATTGGGGCGCAGATCTGGTCAGATCACTCTCCCATCTTTTTCTCAGTACAGTTGCCAGGGGCCATCAAAACCTTACCACTGTGGAGGCTAAATAAAAGCCTACTACAGGATTGTGATGTACAAGCTGAGATAAAAAGGACAATAAAGAACTTTGTTGAAGACCATATAAATGACAACACTAATCCACTAGTAAGGTGGGAGATGCTAAAATGTGTTCTATGAGGGTTTTTTTTTTAGCCCTGGGAACATGGGGAAAAAAAAGGAGAGGGAATATTCTATAAAGTTATTGTTAACACAAATACACAAACTTGAGATGCAACACAAGGGAAAACAAAACTCAGCTATTTTCCTAGCTTTAAAGCAAAAAAGGAATGCCCTATATAAACTGCCAGGTGTATCATACCAACGCTATAAGGAATGTTCCTCCCGATTTTTATATGAGCATGGGAATAAATGTAGCAAAGCACTTGCAAGATTAATAAGAAAGAAACAAACTAGAACATATATCCCAAAAATTCAATCTCCAACATTAGGGATAGTCAATTCATCAGAGTCAATAGCAGATTCCTTTTATCAATACTATACTGAACTGTACAATATTAACAATACAAGGGAATAAAAAGGGAAATAAATTACTTCAGGAATATATAACAAGGACAGCCCTACCAGTAATGGATCCAATGACAACTGATTCAATTAGTGCCGCATTTACAATAAAATAAATAATGGAGGTAATATTAGCACTCCTGCTGGGAAAAAGTCCAGGCCCGGATGGAAGACTTTGTTGTTGATTCAATGGGCCAAATCGCGTACGTTACCGGTGTGTATGCTGACCGTAGACCGGGAAAAGGCATTCAATCTCCTTGTCTGGAAATTTCTCAAAACATCTTTGGAACAGGCAGGACTACCCTCTTTTATTGGGCAGATTATGACATTACATACAGCTCCCACTGCTAGGATACGAGTAAATGGACACCTGTCAGCACCGATGGCGATGGGTAGACACGAGGGAGGAGTGGGGCTTCCACAGTTAGAATTGTATCATATGGGGACAGTTTTAAGATGCCTTTTGGATTGGAGATATCATAGTGAAACGAAGATATATGTATCAATTGAACAAGCTGCAACCCGCTTATGCTCTTATCTATCCCATGGTTTGTTTACAAATAGGCGTCCAGCAGCAGAGATAATGCTACCTTTGGTCCAGGACCTATTAAGGGTATGGGATAGTGCAATAGAGTGATCTAAAGTGTCATCCTATGTGGGGCCATTAATGCCTATACTAAGTAACCCAGAGTTTCCACCCGGAAAAAAATCAATGATGGTTCCTGAAATGGCATAAATTACAAACAACTCCAATTATGCAAGCCCTTACAGAGGATGAATTATCTCTTATGAGGTTAATTGGGGATATGGAGACTCATCATGGAGGGATATGGTTGTCAAAGCCAGTTGAAACACTTTCTTCTATCATTAAAGACGAGGGATAGTGTGACACGAGAATTGACTCAGATTTAAGAGATGTGGATCAACAAGAAAGAAAATATGCTGAAAATATATACTAATACCAAATATTGCAGTCACATGCGTATAATAAGTATCCCTATTATATTACACTATGGGAACAAGAACTGGGACATACAATATCAGTGGAAGAATGGAATAGAGCATTTGATTTAAATTTTAAAGCGATCAATTCAAGCCAAAAACAAGAACGGAATTTTAAAATCATAACGAGTTTGTACAGATGCCCAGCATTATTGCATAGATGGAGTCAACAGATATCTAAAGAATGATGGAGATGTGAAGATAAAGAAGGGACTATGCTGCATGTATGGTGGGCATGTGCATTGATTAAGCCATTTTGGGAAATGGTATTCAAGATGGGGAACAAGTTAATGGGAGAAAATGGCCAGAAACACTGGAAGTGGCCTTATTATCAATAATTCCGGGGCCAATAAAAAAAAAGGCAAGGAAATCCCTCTTTAGACACATATTACATATAGCTAGGGCAATGATACCAAAGACTCGAAAGTGGGTATCTGAAATGAACCACATCATGAGAACGGAGGAACTTACACTAAACCTACGAGATTGAAATAGAGCAAAACTCCAAGGCATGATATAAATAAGGCAAATAAGAGGGAGAAATGTATCTTGGATAAGTAAAGGGGAATCTGCCATCTGGTCATTAAGAAATTATTTTTTTGTTTCTCTTTTCTTTCTTTTTTTCCCCCCTTTTGGGAAGGGACAGGGGAGGGGATTAGAGGGTGAATGGATGGTGTGGAGAATGCAGTTGGAGGAAGACTATAATTAGGAAGGAGATGGGTGAGGATGATAGTAGTTAGGAAATTTAAAAGATAGAAGGATGTCATTTAAAAGGTTATTCTATTATTAATCTTCTTTGAGGTTTTATAAAGGTATTAAAAGGAGGGCGAGAAATATAAGCATAATGTAATGGATTGTGCATTGTAATTATGATATGTATGTTTGTAAAAAATAATAGAGATGTTAAAAAAAAAAAACGAAGGATGCATTTTATTTACCGTTTTCATCCACCATATCTCTCAAATTATGAATATTGATCTTCTCTTATACCAAACAGGAAGCATCCAGGTTTGCACAGCATGCCTCTGTCCCAGTGATTTCTTTACTAATACCACCCTGGTCCATAATAAAAACAGAACAGTATTTTTGGAACTACATGGCCCAACATTGGCTGAGTATCACCAGGTGCAGCACATGCTAGGAGAGCAGCAGGCTAGACTTACACCAATGATGATGGGGATAATGAGGAATAGTAAAATGCAATTGTTCAGATACATAATAAATGCTCTTTTGATTTGGCTGCACTAACAATTACATTTATAGCTTACAGAAGAGGGGAAGTAACAAACCCAATTCAGGACCTCATAGAATAACTCTTGGGTCCCAGGTAATAAATGCCAGATTTAGTGAACATAATTTACAAGATTTAGGAAGCCTCAATTCACACAGATAAGGTAAGGTTATTAATTAGAGAACTGGGATGATATCAAAAGGCACATATGGTCAATTACATTTTTGATCAGGAGAAGAGGCAGAGATTGATATATCTGTTCTATTGTGTGATTATCAGCATCATATACCAAGTCATCTTTCTAATAGGGAACAGTAAACCTTGAGGTCATTGAGCAGGAGAGGTGAAAAAGTGGGGGTTCCCTAGTAGTAATGGATATAAAAAATATGTACCATGTGAGGTATATAAACAATTGTCTGACGGGCAGGTTTACAAGAATCCCACATGGGGTACTCAAAAAGAAATCAGGAGGCATGCTTCAGCAGGTCTGACATGATGGTAATATTTCTGCTGACCTTTATGACTACTTGCAAACATCAAAATCCTAAAATACTCTTAAAACCATTTCCCTCTCTCTCTCTCTCATCTTCCTTCTAGGTATGGGGAAGAGAAAGGGAGCTAGAAAAGAGAAAAGAAGAGAGCAGGCCACACATCAAATCAGGTACCCGCCAGAAAGTAAAGAACCCCCCCCCCTTCGCTCATATTATTTAACATATCCCTCACACCTGGGCAGGTGTCTGAACCAAGAATAAGTTTGTTTGCTCTTCACTGTATTATACTTCTGCTATGCTAGAATGCCCTGGTGCCCCTGCCTGTGTATTATATTACTGAGAGATAAGCAAGAAGTGTAATTGTGCATCTCAGGCATACTACTATCCTCAAATGTGTCTTCAAAGTGCTTTCCCAAGGCAAATCAAGTCAAAAGAAACTGGACAGAGAACCTTTGTGGCTGGAGAACACACCTTGAACTACCTTGAAGTCTCTTGAGAGGCCTTATTTTCAGCTGGAGAGAATTCTTACTCTATCTTCTGAGTAGTTGAGATAAGAGACTTGTAAGAGATTTAGCAAAGACATGTTTTCTGGCCTGAAGGTGTGAGAGTAAAGAAACATATATATAGTCTGCCAGAATATACTTTGGTTTCAGCTTTACTTACGGAGCTGCCTGTATTTTGATACATGCTCCCAGCAAATATTTATTATTAAGTTATCTATTTAGGAGTTCAATGGTATACTATAATATTTTTCTTAAAGTGTTTTAGTCAAAATTCTTTTTCTAGATTGGGACTTAATGGGGAAGAGTAGGAATCCCTGAAGGGTTTTAATACGATCCGGGGCTCCGTTAGAGAAATTTCCCCTCACTCCCTGTTCTGGTGGCACAGTTTTACCGGACAGAAAGTGAGGGAAAATCTGAAACATGGAAACAAATAAAAATTGATAGGGTTTCTAGCCTTCCCTACTTAACTTAAAAAAAAAAGGTTTTTAACTTCTGTTTGTGTTGCTGTTAGAGGGTTTCCCTGCCTCGTGAAAACAGTGTTACCAGAACGGAAAGTGAGGAGGCATCCCTTTCACCAAGTGCTGGACAGCAGCAAAACCTGACACGGGTTCTAGTCCTTCCTACCCCAAAAGATAGACTTTAATATTTAATTGTACAAGTATGCCATTACATTGAATAGTAGGAAACATTATGTTTTGTACAAAGCATTCCCAAAGTGTTCTTAGCTGCGCTGGCTGCATTGATGGTTTCCCACTATTTTTACCAGGTGATCCTGTCAGTGACACAACTGTCCTAATGTGACAATACTTTCTCGCTGTACTGTATCTATGGAGTAGCAGCATTGTCACCCTAGGACAGGAGTGTGTTACGACTATAGAACACTTGCCCCTTCACTCGTTTTCAGAAAATAATGCGAGTTGTTCAGTACTTTACATAGGTGAATTAGGAAGGACAGATAACACTGATTAAGATATACACTTGTGCTCATAAGTTTACATACCCTGGCAGAATTTATGATTTCCTGGCCATTTTTCAGAAAATATGAATGATAACTCGAAAACCTTTGTCACTCATGGGTAGTGTTTGGCTGAAGCCATTATCAAGCAACTGTATTTACTATTTTTCAATCATAATGACAACAGAAACTACCCAAATGACCCTGATCAAAAGTTTACATACCCCAGTTCTTAATACGGTGTGTTGCCCCCTTTAACATCAATGACAGCTTGAAGTCTTTTGTGGTATGTGTGGATGAGGCTCTTTATCTTCTCAGATGGTAAAGCTGCCCATTCTTCTTGGCAAAAAGCCTCCAGGTCCTGTACATTTTTGTGTTGTCTTGCATGAACTGCACGTTTGAGATCTCCCCAGAGTGGCTCAATGATATTGAGCTCAGGAGACTGAGATGGCCACTCCAGAACCTTCACTTTATTCTGCTGTAGCCAATGACAGGTCGACTTGGCCTTGTGTTTAGGATCATTGTCATGTTGGAATGCCTAAGTACATCCCATGTGCAGCTTCCGGGCTGATGCATGCAAATTGTCCTCCAGTATCTTTTGATAACATACTGCATTCATCGTGCCATCAATTCTGACCAACTTTCCTGTGCCTTTGTAGCTCACACATCCCCAAAACATCAGTGATCCACCTCCGTGTTTCACAGTAGGAATGGTGTACTTTTCATCATAGGCCTTGTTGACTCCTCTCCAAATGTAGCGTTTATGGTTGTGGCCGAAAAGCTCACTTTTGGTCTCATCACTCCAAATGACTTTGTGCCAGGTGGTTTGAGGCTTGTCTCTGTGCTGTTTGGCGTATTGTAAGTGGGATAGTTTGTGGCATTTGCGTAGTAATGGCTTTCTTCTGGCGACTCGACCATGCAGCCCATTTTTCTTCAAGTGCCTCCTTATTGTGCATCTTGCAACAGCTACACCCCATGTTTTCAGAGTGTCCTGTATTTCACCTGGTTATTTGTGGGTTTTTCTTTGCATCCTGAACAATTTTCCTGGCAGTTGTGGCTAACAGTTTAGTTGGTCTACCTGACCGTGGTTTGGTTTCAACAGAACCCCTCATGTTCCACTTCTTGATTAGAGTTTGAACACTGCTTATCGGCATTCTCAATTCCTTGGATATCTGTGTATATCCCTTTCCTGTTGTATACAGTTCAACTATCTTTTCCCGCAGGTCCTTAGACAATTTGTTTGCTTTCCCCATGACTCCTTGTAAACTTTTGATCAGGGTCATTTGGGTAGTTTCTGTTGTCATTATGATTGGAAAAGAGTAAACACAGTTGATTGATAATAAATGGCTTCAGCCAAACACTTCCAATGAGTGACAGAAAGGTTATCGTGTTATCATTCATATTCTCTGAAAAATGGCCAGGAAATCAAATTCTACCAGAGTATTTGATTTGGTTTGTGACCAATTCGGTTTGCGACCAGAATCGTGGAAAGAATAGAGTTCTTGAAGCGGGGTACGATTGTATGTATGTATATCTATAATTATAAAAATATCTATATTTCTATAGATATATAGATATATATCTATAGATATATATATTGGGGGGGTGAATTCAAGTTTGTTTCTCGTTCTTCCCCTCGGAACTTGAAAAACCAAACTAGCAATTAAGAAATATTTCACGTTTCATCATTTTCACTTCATCAGACTACAATATATAACCAGAAGGAAATTACGTTAAAGCAAAAGAAAACACCTGTAATGAATTTGCCCCCAAGAGAACCTGATTTAATTAATTTGAACTCTGTTTGCATAAGATGATGCATAAAAAAGCCTTCCTTATCAGGCAGCAGTCGGCATTTCATACTAAAAAGCTAGCAGGTAGAGTTAGAACTCTGTCTGTTGCAGAATTATGAAATAAGGTGTAGCAAGACTAATTATATCTATATGATTACACAGAATCTACAATTGTTTTATTATTTTTTGTTTAGCTCTATTTAATTTGAATAGCATTTCCAGTTAAAAAGCAATTAGGTAATCTATAACAAAAATAAAAAAACGTTTTGGACAGAGTAGGGAATGCTTAAAACCCCTGTTAAGCTTTCTTATTGTTGCCTGTGTCCCACTGGTTCAAGGGGGCAATGTCAAACATGTACATAAGCATGTGTCAAATTACTTTTACAGCCGATTCGTAAATGAGTCTCAGCTGTTAACATGGTTGTTTAGGAGTGAAATTAAGGCAGCTCAGTTTCTTCCACTAAAAGCAGGTGATACATAGGTGCTGACAAGTGAGATGAGGCCCTTATGGAAGTTTAGAGTTTTAGTGGCCATGAAGTTGGATTGTTGGTAAGTTCTCAAACACAAGTTTGCCATTAAATAAATTTTGCATTAAAAACGTGTCTGTACCGTAATAATAAATATGAAAGTAACAACTAAAAAACTTTTTTGGGGGCATTGTATTTGATGTAGTCCAAGCTAAACAAAGTGGGCCATGCTGCACTGACATATGTCCTTTTTTTCTCCATGAAAAATGTAAACATTAAAAAAAAAAACTTTTTAAAAACTATTTTAGTTTTTATGATTGCACTTCATTTGGTAGGTTATTTAGGATTCTCATACCCCCCATGGCTCTTTAAAACTTGAAAGAAGGAAGAAAATCACCCTCCAAGAACACTCTGCTCTGTTTTTACCGCTTTACTTTATGCACTTCCTGGTATTTGAGCATTCACCAGTGTATACAGACACGCCACGAGTAGGAAAAGGTTTGCCCACAAACTAAGCACACAATGTTGTGCCTTATTGGTGCACACAAACTTTTATTAATCAGTCTTGAATGAGGGCACAAAGTTAAGCGATTTTTTTTTCACATGTATTTTTGCTTTAGTGAATCAGCCTGACCTTGCTCTTTTGGTAATCATGCATTCATGCCACCTTTGGAATATAACAAAAATAATATATGTGTTGGTGCGCCCTATGATTGCAAAAATGTTACATGTTCTAGTGTTTTTTTTATGGCTAATAGATTCTAAACCTTACCTATTCTATCCAAAGGAAGGCTACAGATACAGAACAACGTGACAGGTAATAATAAGGTTCTTCTTAATCATTTTAAATGGCTGCATTCAGCAGCAGTGGGCTGGGTTACACAAATATAATAGCTACGTAGGCATATACTATTCTTCCAAACTAAAAGAGATCACTTATGTATCTTAGTAGAGTGTATTATAACATCTTTGGCAACACCAGTTTAAAATATATAAAAATGTAATTACCACCCAACATATCAAAATTCATTTTGTTCTACAAGTCCCTAAGCAACAAAGGTTAAGCAGCCAGACCTGAAGACCATGAGCCTTACTGTGTCTGAAAAATATGTTTCACATTGCTGCAGAAAAAAACAACAAAAGAAAATTTTTTTTAGATACCTCTAAATATCCATCTTCTCACTTCAATTATGTATACATTTTAGTCAGTCGTTTTAGCATCACTTTTCACTTAACATGGAGCTTTCCGGACATATTTTTTTTATATTTGGTCATTTGTCTTCAGCTTTTTAAGACAATCCTCTGGCACTGCTGTGCCGTGTCTGGAGCACAGTTTTTTATTACACTTCATCACTACACGCTGTACCAACACTTAAAGGTGAACTCTTGGCATATATAACATGCACAAATTAATGACACTCTGTTATTAATAATGCATAACAAATTGTTTTTTTTTTTTTTTAAAGCAAGTACCTGATTTTGACCTGATATCGGCAGCATGCATATGATTTTAACTGCCCAGTCCTTTTTCACTGCCCAGTTAAAGGCTGGACAGACCAGGACTATCCGGACTTTGGCAAAGTGTGTTGAATGATGCTGGCCATCAAACAGAGGACATCTGGTGGAAAAAAAAATGTACTCTGGGGGAAACCTCAGGATTCATTGTAATTATTAAAGAAAAAGCTGGTTGTGTTATTTCATCTTTTAATTTCAGGGGGGAGAGGAGGAGAGAATACATAAGGAAGGGGGGGGGAAGGGTAAGAAAGGAAAAAGAGATAAGGGGGAGAAATGGGGGTGGGAGAGGAGGAAAAGACAGGGGAGATGAAGAGAATGTCCAGTTATCTCAGGACTTGCAGCTGGACTTACCTCTGGAATATCTCTAGAATTTCTTTTGGACAGTTTCACCTGCTTCCGTGCCCACCCTCCCCTTTGCTCTATTTTTCCTTGTCGCGGTAAATCTTTTATGGGGTAATGTCACCCACTTTGTGGGTGGACAGTGGTTAGTAAACGGTAATTTGGTTATTGTGAGTTGTTGATGACTAAGCATGGTGGTCTGTTAATGGTTAACCGTGGTTCTGTTTGGTAATGGAGGTTAAGTCTATTTATTGGGTAAAACCCAATAAAGGGGCAGCGGTTTTCCCACAATCGTTGTTGTGTTTTACTTTATTTTTTAGGTTTATTGTTATGGTACGATGGGTGTTAATGGTGTGTACGTTCCCATACAGTGGGAAAAAAGGGAGGAGAGGGGAGGGAAGGAGAGATGAAAGAGAGGGTGGAGAAGGAGGGACCGAGTGAGGGAGAGGAAAAGGCTGCATGGAAGAAAAGGAAAAGGGAGGGATGGGGAGAGGGAGAGAAAAGGAGTGTGTGGACTCTCCTAGGGCGCAGGATTAACTCATCTCAGGCTCAGTAATCCAGCTTGGGCTACCGCAAGGTCAGGCCATGTAGGCAGCAGGCAGGCAGCAAAGTATGTAAACATTAACGAATATCTATTTAATTTATATTTTTCTTCAAATTCCACAAATATATAACATCACATTATCAAATCAATTCATACAAAGAAAAAAGTGAAAAAGGAAAAAACCTTCAATCCATCCTTAAAATTCCTTCTGACAGTTGAATAACTTCTATTCTCTTCATATGTACTCCACAATCGCACATCCTTGCATCCCTCCGTCCAACCGCCCCCCCCCGCCACACACACACACACACACACACACACACACACAAAAGAAAACAAAAAAAAGGAGAAAATATACCGGGGGACATATATAAGGTTTTCCGATAATATTTAGCAGTAGAGATCAGGATATTTAGTTCTTTCATCTCTACTAATATGCCCTATAAATATTTCTGGACCTCTGATGATCTAATATACTCCATCCACGCTCTCCACCTCTCCATAAACAGCATAAAGGTGGGCAGTAAGCTCCTCCAATCGCATAGTATTATTTAGTTCAACTACCCACTCCCTCAGCTGAGAGCTGCTTGTTGACCTACATAACCTTAACCCTTGCATTCCAGAGCAAATCTCAGTACAGAGAACAACTTTTCTTTCAAAATAGAACATGTATTGTACAAACAGCAATAAAAAAAAAAAAGGAGTACGTTATGCTATCTGAATGAGAAACATGTAACAAATATAGGTATTAATATAGGTGTTATCCCAATTTGGCTGCTAAAGTTAAAATACACTTCAAGCCTCCCACAATGCAGTGCTCATTGTTCAAGTAGTCAATCACCAGGCTTCATATGCCTGAGTCATATGAGAGTGGAGGGGGCTTGTCTAGCCCAATGAAAAGGTCAATTTGCAAAAAGCTGGGATTTGCATAGTATTTCTTGGAGGCTCCAGCAGCAGCCTTGGGCACTGGATGGCAGTGACTAAGCAGTAGAGGAGACCTTGCAGTAACTACTATACCGTACTATACTGGCTTAGTCAACTTTGATATTGATCTAGGTTTACTGTAAGCTAGGGCCATAGGCTTCAACTAACTGCACCATAAACATGACATACTGTCAGTGCTCCTTGACCAGACACAGATGGGGTAGGGCAGGCCAATCTTACAGTAATGAGATAAGGTTACATAAGAATTGGGTGCACAAAAAGTTAATTGTATTGTGTTCATACCAGAATAATAGATAAATAATATTCACTAACTCCTACATTTACTCTGTATGGCAGTCAGTCATTAACTGATCCTATATATGCAGGAAAGAAAGAAAATTCTAGCATGTGCATAATAATTTTTGGAAATGAATAAAAAAAAGCATTCCATTGTTACCATTCTTTTCATCATGCTTTATAAAAAATAATTGCACAGTTTTATTCAAACAAGAGCTAAAGTCTTTTAAGATGCAGGGTTTGTAGCGGTTCAAAATTCTATTAGATCAACATTACAGATTAGATGCACAGACAGGTCAACACAAGAGGATGAGGAAATGCACCTTGGACAGCTGCCTGCAGATAACTCTATTACAAATGCCCTGCTCTTGTCTCTTTCTCTCTGAGGTCAGCAAGTGAGCATCTTGCAATTTTAACAAGGTTTAATAAGGTTAATGGAAGTAGACTGCTACTGAAGGCACAGAGTAAAGATGTATAAGAGTAAAGATTATATATATATAATAACACAAACAAATGAAGACAAATATTAAGTTAAAACCCAAAAAAGTACATTCAAATAGTTTATTGGTTGTATATGAATAAAACCATTGTTATCTGGAAACATTTCAACTGGGTTTTCATTGTTTACATTAGCTTTACCAGCTGCTACATACTTTACAGGTGTCACAAAAACAAAACTTGCCCCATGGCTGTATAGTATACACAAACTGGTGCCACACACTCCCCTTGGGTCACTATAACTGTTCTTTGCATCAGAAGTGTGTTGCAGATTTTGGCAACAAGAACAAGTAAAAAAAAAAAAGTAAAGCTCTACTAAAAGATAAAAAAAATCCCATATAAATAAAAGAACACCCCAACAGTTAAAGTGACTCTGTCACAAAACTGATCATGAAAGATGTCCCTGTAAAGTATAAGTTAATATTTCTTTCTTATTTATCCTGCCACTAAACACCACTCCGCTGATTGTTGGCTGAAGTCTTCAGAAATCAGAGCTTTGGCAATGTTGATACATCACTACTGTGTCCTGTATTAATGTGAGGATGAGTAGGAGGAACCACTAAGATTTCTCTTTTCACAATTAAAATACATCAAAGCCACAAGTTGTTTTGTTTTTCCTTCTTGGGTTTTTTCCCTTTAGTAAGTAATGGTTAAGACCCTGCCAGATTATTTTTTTTGCATCATGCTGGGGAGATTTCACTTTGTTTCCCGTTGTGTAGACACAATTGAAAGATTTAAAAAAGGCAATAGAAATAGAAAAAAAAACAAAGAGTGAAAATAAATCTTTGTAAAATTGGAAGATTTACTCAATATTTTTGTTCTGTTGACAACTTAAGGGCTTGTTCGCCCCTTTTTTGCATTTGCAGTGGAACGGAACGCAGGCAAAGTTTTGCCACGCGTCCAATTGCACTGCGGGCGGGGGGCGTGGAAGCTGTGCCATTGAATTCAATGCACCGCCCCAGAACGCAGGTGGAAGTTTTGAGAGCGATTGCGGTGCATTTGGCGTGAACAAGGCCTAAAATATTAGATTTTTTCTTATGTTCAGTCCTGTAACAGTGGTCACCAGGAGAAATTGAGAGATTAAATCTCCCTAGCATAGAATTAAGTGACCAATAGCTAATGCAAATCAGCCTGAAAACAAAGCGAACCTATCTAATCAGGAAAAAACTACATAAGACTCTATATAGTGGTGTAAAATAATATTGCAGGGGGAAGAAAATATTAAAAGGAGAACTATGGGGTCAGGGCTTTTCCCCATAGTTCTCCTTAGGGTAACGGGAGGACACAAACTAGCGTCCTCCCATTACCCTAAGCTCCGTATACCGTGAGCTACAGCTCACGGTATACTGAGACGCCGCAGCGGATCCCGACATCAATGTCGAGATCCGCCCAGCTGCGTGAGTGACAGCTGGCTCTGCCTATCTAGAGGCAGAGCCAGCTGTACCCGCCCCCTTCACCGTCCGTTCCGCCAGTCAGCGCTGGCGGATCAGAGCGGGCAGGGGGGAATCCAGCCCGTCCCCGATCGAGAGGTGAGCGAACGCCGGTATCTGTTCGCTCACCTCCCGATCTACTGAACCGACCTGTGACAGTCTCATTGTCACAGGCCGGCTAGAACTATGAGGTGAGTGGAAATCACTCATCTCATAGTTCTCCTTTAACAAAGAGCATAGGATTAGATAAACAGAGACTGACCAACCAGACTTTAATGGAAAATGGATATAAATCCAAAGGGGAAAAATGACATCCCCTAAATATGGTATCCTTCCTTTTAGGAACTGGTAATTGCACATTTTGATGATGCTGTACAGCTAAGCAGCCTATTATGATAACTACCACAGCTGATCTTTAGGACATGAGTCTGTGAAAAATTGAATATTTAAAGCGATGCACACTTTTTGCTTACTTTATGGAACCTGCAGCAATCAACTTGTCACACAGGTGGTTTGGGTTGTATTAGACCCATTAGATGTGGGTGTATAAACAGAGATGTAGTTTCTTGAATAGATTGTCGTCACATTGAGAAAAAGGGTCTCTGTGTCCCCAAAACGTTGGTGGTTTTGTTTTTCTTGCAATTTTGTAATTTTTTATTTTTGCTTTTTGACCTTAGTAAACATCTGAGGTCTTAACTGTTTGTGTCCTGCAAACTTTTGTAATTTCGGATTTAAATGGCATCACAATAGGTCATGCAACATCTAGCTGTTATAGAAAGGTACAGGTGCAGGATTAATTTTTGTCCAGCAGTAAAGACCGGACAGGGGTTTTAACTAGGGCTGCAACAAGTAATCGACATAATCGATTATAATCGATGATTGAAAAAGTTGTCAACTTTTTCAATCATCGATTAATTGGCTTCCGATTGGTTGGCCCTGTTCACGGCTCCACACGCGCTGCACGCCACACCTCCTCCCCACCTCACACTCGCCGCTGCCAGACCCGCCCGACCGCATCCACGCTCCACACGCTGCACCTCCTCCCCGCCTCACGCTCACCGCCCGCCCACATCCACGATCGGCACAGGGACGCGGGGAGAAGAAGTAACGAGGAGCAGGTGTGGGCGGATGACAGCCGCCGGTAGACAGGCCAGATCTCAGAAACAAGTTGCTGGAAGACTGCTCAGGTAAGCCTGCACTTTCTCCCACATGGTGCTCTATAATGTATTGCTGGGATAGTGGGATTAGTATTCCTCTATAGCTGATGGTAAATTCTGTTGTACTGTATATTATACAGAGCAATGTACCTTCAGCTATAGAGGAATACAAATC
This sequence comes from Nanorana parkeri, assembly GCF_000935625.1. Classification (NCBI taxonomy): domain Eukaryota; kingdom Metazoa; phylum Chordata; class Amphibia; order Anura; family Dicroglossidae; genus Nanorana; species Nanorana parkeri. The sequence continues at coordinate 378,111 of NW_017306784.1, read as the reverse complement.
CCAGCAATAAATTATATACTATATGTATAATATATTGCTGGGATTTGTTGTATTCCTATATAGCTGATGGTATTCTGCATTGCACTGTATAGAGGACTATAAAACCCAGCAATAGTACATTATACAGCACAATGCAGAATACCACCAGCTATAGAGGACTACAAAACCCAGCAATAGTACATTATACAGCGCATTGCAGAATAAAACCAGCTATAGAGGACTACAAAACCCAGCAATAGTACATTATAGCTGACGGTATTCTGCATTGTGCTGTATAATGTACTATTGCTGGGTTTTGTAGTCCTCTATAGCCTGCGCCATTCTGCATTCATTGCTGTGTAATTTTACACTTTTCCATTCACTATATTGCACACCACACTTTTTTTCTTTTTTACTTCCACCGCTAAACGTTTTCTCCTGTGATGGACTGCAATCTCAATACAAACTAGTAGTCCTATCACTGGATCCATTTTTTAACACTTATTTTTTTATCCGATTAACCGATTAATTGAACTTAATAATCGGCTAACTAATCGATTTTGAAAATAATCGTTAGCTGCAGCTCTAGTTTTAACCCCTAACAACTCTCTCCAAAACTGAAAAAAAAAATGGGGGCTTTTAGATACACTTCAAAGTTGCAATGCAGAGATACAATATCGTAACATGCTAGCAATTATCCATCCTTGTTTTGCACATTATTATCAGATAGAATCTACCATCAGTCAAGCATGAAAGCTACAGTATATTACTATATAGGACATTTCCCAAATAATGAACCACCTACTCACTGTGTATTAACAAGATTTCACCGTAACAATTTATAGCTGCATCTTTTACAATCCTCAATATGCCAACTGTAGGTTATTTAGGGCAATCTACATGACATTCCACACTTTAGGGTTCATTTATAATCATTCCACTGGTCACCACCAGCTAGGGGCACTAGTGCCATGTGAACGGTATACACCAGGTAGAACTTTTATAAATGAACCCCTTTATCTTTTTCATAAAAAATATTAAAATACTAAAACTCAACAAGATTTACACTCACCGGCTGCTATAATTTAAATGCGGAATTAGTGATGCAATCACTTGAAGAGTTCAACAATCTTCCCTTTAGCCTGTGATCCTGTTTTAGTCCTTCACACTCTGCTAAATGGTTAAAGAGCACACTGTACAGGTAACTTCAGCTTTTATGACCAGCAAAATAATTGAATTGTCCTCTTAGACCTTTCCTTTCCCATCCAACTCACTGATGCATGATTTATTTTGCCTGAGAAGCATGTTAAAAGCCATTATGTCTATAAACCACACTTGTGCTACAAAAACAGAACAAAAAAAACAAAAAAAGACAGCCAGCAAGACACATGGAGCAGCTGTTTTTTAGGAAAACACTGGGGACCTACGAATAAAGCCCTAGTATAGCTAAAGATGAAATCCGACATCTGTCACCCACCACCACCACAACCTTAATCTGGAAACCCATCTGGCAGCATCAAAGCTACTATACTAGGTCAGAAACATGCAACTTCTGTATGTCATCTTCAGATAATAGGCTTTTCATACATGACTGCCAAGTCTCTAGGCCACTGGGAGTTTCCTCTGGGTCTACTGAGGATAGAATGACTGGAATAGTGACCTCAGTGTCAAACTCCTGTTACCAGTGGCCAGAGCAACAAGCCAGCACTGGAGAAGAGGAGAAAACTAGCAAGAGGGGTGGCTGTGCTTTCTCCTCCTCCAGCTCCTCCCTATAGCCTCTGAGGCTGTGTGTGGCCAGAGAGAAGGGACTACCACCTACTTCTGGACCTGTTTCTAAAAGAAAAGGTAAGTGATAGGGAAGGTAGACCAGGCCCCAGTTATTGGCACTCTTTTTGACAGCCAGGTGTAGATGGTTCTATAGGATGAGACCGCAAACAAAAGCAAGTGATGCAATAGGGGGGATCACTGAGTAATTCAACAGTCAACTGCCCAGCTAGACAAATCCCCTAACAAAAAGAAAATGGGGAAAAAGTTGTTGTATAACATGGTCAATAAGACTCCTTGTGAAATTGCCCAGAGCATAAAAGATGAAACCTAACACAATGGGCAAAATCTCCAGATTTCCCCTCTTTTCAGTTCTTAATAATATGCCTTTGTTTTGCTTAAAGTGGACTTGAACTCAAAAAGTGAGAATTTACTTGGTTAATTCAGTATCCTGGAAATATTAAAAAGGTTAGTTCAGTACCCTGAAAATAGATATTTTGCCTGGAATTCCTCCCTGGAAAATAGCAGTGCATTTCCTGGTTTGTGCCTACAGCCTCATTGCTGTATATATCTGCAGTGTGAGATCCATGGCATTGTTGTCTCCGACTGTTATTCTTTAGAGATTTGGAGTGAAATTTGGTAATGCTCACTGTTTTTCTTAATGGAGGATCTGACATGATAAAGCAAAACCCTGCCATTAACAAGACCTCCACACACAGACTGTACAGAACATTACAAGGGAAGTCAGTAATGGGGAAATGATCTGCAGGGTGACAACAGGTGTGCGGTCACAATAATTGCATAAAAAAATATTAGGACTGCAGCTAACGATTATTTCCATAATCGATTAGTTGCAGATTATTTTTTCAACTAATCGATTGGTTGCATTAAAATCTCAATCTCTCTCCCCCCCCCAAACCAACTAACTGAAAATGAGAATAGTTGGCAACTATTCTCATAATTGATGATCAATTTAATCAATTAGTTGTTGCATCCGAAACAAATATGACACAGGGAATATGCATATTAATGTGAAATGAGAATCAGTTAATTTTCCTTAAGCCATTATTTTTGGTGTTGTATAGCTGGTTATTATACTGCCATCTTGTGGGCATTCTGGTTATTGTACCATGTTTTTCTGTGCTCCCTCCCCTTGGGTGTAATGTACCACCCTTCTTCTACAAGTAGTAATTTCTGGCATCAAAATGGCTGACTGTAACATGACCACATCTTAATCTGCATTGCATGCTTGGAAACATTACTATCTCTGACCTTCAAATACAGTCTGTCAATTTATCTGTTGTATCCTGTTGTCTGCTGTAACCCTGCTGCATTCAAATAAAGCACTTCATGGATGAAAAGGTATTCGGTGAGTTCCGCTATCTGATAAGGATTGTCCACAGTGATTATATCTGCTTATACGGGCCAGGCATAGAGGTCTCAGCAAGGGATACATCGCTAATACAACAATCGGAATAAGAAAACCAGGCAATACTGTTGACCAGTCCCTTTCCCTTCATTTTCTGAGTTCAGTTACTCTTTAATTTATTAAAGCAAACCTGTGCTTTCTCTATTCAGTCCCATAGTCCTGCAGTGGAAAATGAAAGCGAATGACATACCACAGTCAGTAACCGCGCTGATGACAAATCAAAAGTGAACTTTGGGTGCACAGGAACTCTTGCCATAATGTGGAAGTATACTCCGTACAGGGAGGGTGGAACAGTGTTTTAATGAAATCACACTTGCCCCTTAAAGGCATTATTCCATGGTTTATTGCGTTTGTGTTTAAATTGATGATATACAAAGACCATTATACTTTATATCCAAGAGAAAGCTGTACTTTTTATCTTGAAAGAGTGTATGTGACTATTGATTCAGATAATTTAACAAAAATGTTGGTAGCTAAAGAAAAAGCTACTTATGTGTATTGGACATCTCATTTTACACAAGGTTACAGCTATTTGTGGGATATCATGCTAAAGATTATTTACAGTATTTAAAGGCTCCTCTCCAGTATGACATAGCATTTCCAACAATACAATCAATTTGCGTTTGCATTCAGATTGGTAAAAGCTCTATCTTTAGGTTAATGTCTGTAGTTATGGCTCATTTTGTTAAGGTCACATTCATCTAATTATTCCAGTGCTGATGCTGCATTGTTTGGTATTGTTCTATGGAACGTCTATGTTCTAAATGCTTCTCAGCATCAGAGCGATTTCCTGTGGGACTAGATGCACAGCTGTGTCATGGTTAATTTCCAGCTGTCCTCTTGACATTCCAGCACACAGCAATGACACACTGTTTTGGCAAGGGCGGAAAGCGCTCTTTTCATTTTAGGCACAAATTATTTATGCCCTAGTAATATTTATTCTCTGGCATGCCTGCTATCCAGGTACATTTAAAAGAACCCATTAAAAAATGACAAATATTGTGTAAGACTGATAATGTTAAAGTGCCCTACTGGTATCCCATCTAACAGTATTTGTGCAGAGAGGCTGTTGTATCTTCAGAAATCAACAGCAGCATGTGGACTAATCATGCACAGATGCAAAGTATACCATCCCTTCTTTCCTGATTGGTTGAACAACTTTTTTCTATTGGTTGTAAACCTATTGCCAAATAATAGCACAGATCACTGTCTACCAATAGAAAACAAATAGTCACAGCCAACTGGGAAAGGAGGGCTAATGTCATATCCAAGCAGACTTAGGCTCCGTTCACATCTCTGTGGTGCAACATTGCAGGTGCACTGCAGGATGCATTGCAATAGGGCAACCCATATGTCTATTATAACAATTGCACTAAAAGAATTGCATGACTCTAAAGAGGCATTATAAAAGCTTTACAGTTAAGAAGTCTAGTAACTGCTATGACCAAACATATGGGGAATAAACTAATGTTGGGGGTTGTGTAAACATGACATGTCATTATGTCATTTATTTAGTTGTAGACTTCTGTGTTAAGCTGGCCATACACTTTACAACCATGGCAAGACTTTTGTCTTGCCATGGTAGTAAGCTAATTAAAAGCTTCTACGATCTGCCCATCTTGTACAGGCAGATCATACGAAAGCCCGCCCTGCTGAGGGGCAGGCTTCCGATGACTCCAATGCCGCACGGGCAGTGTGCGTTTGCGCACACCGGCCTGTTCTGCATTTATCTCCCGAGAACGGCACTAACCCGCCAACAATTGTATGATTTTCAGCGGGTTTTCAAGCCTGCACGGGAGACAAAAGACGTGCGACCGTACAGTAGAAGCGGTCGCACGTCTTCCATACATCTGCCGATTATGGTACAATCGCGGGATTTACTGCGATTATCGTATTATAATCAGCAGGTGTATGGGTACCTTTATATGCATCCACCTTCAGGTGATTAGACAATGGCAAACGGGTTGTTAGGACAGCTTTCCTATAACCCCTCGCAATTCCAGCAAGCCTCAGTTCTTTAGCAATAGGAGTGATCACAGAAATATAGGGAAGCGACCTGGGTCCTGTACTGTACTCCACGGAAAGGATTTTACAGGTCAAAAATCCTATTTTTTAATCATACAGTATAGGAGACGGGCTTGGTCTTTGACTACTGGGACATCCAAACTGAGGGGTGGGCAATACAGCAACAAATACCAACATGTCCACCGACCAAGCGGTCAAGAACCCAAACTTTACACTTGGCACAATGCAGTCAGGCAAGAACTGTTTTCCTGGCAACCGCCAAACCCAGACATGTCCATCGGATTGCCAGACAGAGAAGTGTGATTCGTCACTCCTGAGAATACTTCACTTCTCTAGAGTCCAGTGGAGGCGTGCTTTCACCACTGAATCCGACGCTTTGCATTGCACTTGATGATGTAAGGCTTGGATGAAGCTGCTCAGCCATGGAAATCCATTCCATGAAGCTCTCTACGCACTGTTGTTGTACCAATCTGAAGGACACAGGAAGTTTGGAGGTCTGTAGCTATTGACTCTGCATATGGCGACTTCTGCGCACTACGCGCTGACCCCGCTCTGTCATTTTATGTGGCCTACCACTTTGTGGCTGAGTTGCTGTTGTTCCCAGTTTCTTCCATTTTCTTATAACACCACTAACAGTTGACCGTGGAATATTTAGTACCAAGGAAATTTCACGGATGGAATTATTGCACAAGTGGCAACCTATCACGGTACCATGCTTAAATTCACTGAGCTCCAGAGAGCGACCCATTCTTTTACAAATGTTTGTAGAAGCAGCCTGCATGCCTAGGTGCTTGATTGTATACACCCGTGGACATAGAGGTGATTGGAACACTACTTGACTGGAGCATATCTAGAATTACACTGTATGCATACTAATCTAGGAACAAAATGCAGAAACCCAAAAAATGAATGCAAACAAACACAGGATCTAATCAATTGAAGTCACGGAATAGGGAAAATGCCATCTGCCTATCACTGTAGACATCTTACATAAAGACTTGCTCATCCCAGGGGGTGACTGAAGAAAAAAATTATTATGGAAGAGAAAAGGCTATCACACACACGCATCCATATGAAGCAAGCAGTAACAATAATGAATTTCTCAGGGAGTTATTACTCCTATCCCAGGGATATAAATCCTATTACCATCTATTAAACACCAGCAGAGTTGTAAGGGAAGTCGATTAACCCTTTCCCTGCACAGAAATTAAAACTAAGGAGATAATTAACAAAAAATGCCTACAAACATCTAATTTTTTTTTATATTTCTTGATACACACTGGTGAATAGTTGAAGTTAATGGCATTGGCTTTCAAAACCTGTAGAGATATTGCTGTCACTGTCTAAGAATTCAACTATATTCATTATGGTCTGAAAAGCTAAAGCCTATTTAAGAGGTGCAAAGAGCTATAGTCATGTACAAATTGCATGAAGCCCTATTAATGAGCTTTCAGGTTACTATAGTTAGACTAGTCAAAGATGAATGGAGCTATACAGTAGGTTACTGCACTTTATCTTTCTCTTACTAAATAAGCCTATTAGTGGTACATAGAGTGAGGATTTGCTGGAGCCACACAGATGTTAGAATTTAACCATTTAGCATTCCAATTCTCAAAATGCATGCTTCCGCATAATATGAAGGACAACTAACCTCTTATGCTTTATAATTGGCCTGGACATATCTTACCAAAAACGTAGACACTGGTTATAATGTAAATTCACTATGCACAATATAGTGCATATAGTACATCTTGTGGGAGATTGCTATCAAATGGCAAGAGAAACAGACCACGATCTAAACAGAACAGTCCAAACACACCTTTGCAGCACACTTGAGGATAGGAACACACAGGTAAGGTCAAACAAAATGTAAGTTGGTTTCTTACCCATATTTATTCTTCAAAAAAAAGAGAGAGTCTTCCCTCATGGGGTACATCAAATGCAACATATGAATTTACAGCCTTCTGGCCAACAGTTTGCAATATATTTTGGAGTCACTCAAGCACAGTCTGGGTGCTATATAAACACCATTCAAACTTAGACCCCAAATAGTCTAATGCCACTTGTCACATCAACCCTGTCTGTTCAGACACATGAGCACACACATCAGCCAGCCTTGAGTGCCACAGCAAAGTAAACACATTTTCAGTGCTAGGAATCACTGGGTCACTTCTTGCACGTCAGTGGAGAATGGTCCAAAATAAACCAAAAACGGCAAGATAAAAATGGGCTTTCAGTGCACATTGAATAGCTAGGCAATCGTACAATACACAATAGATACAATACAAAACAAAAAGTTTCCAGCACTCATACCAGCTAGCCAGCATAAAAAAATTCTACGTTTCATCAATTTGTTTTTAACAATAATAGTTTTTAATGCATACATTTGCAAAAACATTTTGGAAACCACATTGCAGCACCTAGACTGCTTTGTGAAGTGTGGTCCCCAACTGTAGTCTAACAAAGCTCCAATCTTTGGACATATATCACAATGAATAAATTAATGTATGTCTGAAGGTAGCCCATTCCTCTAAGCATGTAGACAGACAGGAATTAAGATATAGTCCTATGGGCTATGAAATGTATAATATTGCAAGGTTCTTCCCTTTGTTTAAGGCTGTTGGGGCTGCTGTTGTAGTACAAACATTTTAAATGAATCTCCAATAGTGCCCTAGAAGTTCTGATCCATTTTTTCATGACTTATTGAGGCCAGTCCCTGATTGCCTCTATGTTGGGAATTTGGGGTTTATTTACACATTGCCCTATGGTGTACCCAAGATAACATGCTTTCTTAAGGCCTATGGCACTTTTCTTGGTTTCCTCTAAAATGGAACTGAACGGAAAAAAAAAAAGTTTAGATTTGCTTTGTTATTGGGAACATCTATAAGTGGTAATTGTACCTAAGCAGTATCCTTAACAATGTACCTTATGTCTAGAACTCCTCCTAAACAATAGCAATGCACTTCCTAGTATCTAAATGTGCCTAGGCACTCCTGTGCCTAAAGCCTTATAGCTGTATATCTGCAGTATAAATCTAAGGCTCTGCTGACTCTGAATTCTAATCTCAAGAGATTTGGAGTGACATTTGGTAATGCTCACTGCTCCAGCCTTGATAGAGGTTCTGACATGAGGAAGCAAAGCTCTGCCACTACCAAGATTGCCATCTTCACACACAGAGCAGACCAAGGCATTGTAAGTCATTAATGTGCAAAGACTGGCTGCAGGGAAACCACAGGCAATATTGATGACTAGTCCTTTGCCCTCTGTCAACAGATCAGTTGTGTTTAGTTCCTTTGACAGCTGCAAACCTTGTTTTAATGCTTGTTTACATTCTAGCAGACACTGCCAGGCAACAGATGTTATTACCCTTTACATTTAATAGCAGCTGTGAGCAGGATCTCGACTTTTATTTTTTCACAATTAACAGCAATTAATCAGTTAATAAATGGAGGCTACAGTAGTAGTCAGTAATGCAGAGCAGGACTGGGCTGTCAGCCTGACAGCTCAGTCCTGCAGATTACACAGAAGAGTGCACCTGTCAGTGCTCCTGATACAGAGCTAGACTAGCTGTCATACTGATAGGAGCTCTGCAGATTACATTTGAAAAGATGCTCTCCCTGTGTTATCTGCAGCATGAAGCTGTAACTTTAACAGCTGGTTCCTGCACAGTGCAGAAGACTGCCAGACAGGCAGGCAGATCCACATTAACCAAGTATGGGCAGCTGCCAACACCAGCCATTCTTAGACGGCCACCTGCTTAGGTTTACAGAAGACCAAGAATCATGTTAAAAACTGGTGTGCTAAAGTTAGGACCTTTACCTCTGTAGACGATGCACTTGCCCTAGTTCAAATGGTAGTTTATGGCCAATTGTCAGGGCCTATTTGAGATACATGAAAGAGGGGAGATAAATTGCGAGGTGCATCAGCCTGGTTAACTGGCTAAACCGGATTACACTCTGGCTATACAGAGAAACCCTCTTACAAACTAGCACATGACACAAACGAACGAAAGAAAGGAAAAGAAAAAGTGTTTTCAGATTTGCTAGGCAGCAATGATGTGGTTAAACATGATCTTGTCACAGACCTTAAAGTATGTTTCATACTTAAGCCCCATCAAATCCCTAAAGCATGTAGACAGGCTGTTGCAGTTCCAGTGTTGGTTTTCAATTAGGATGACTCAACTGAGGGACTGACCCCTGGAAATGACTTCTGGAAATTTAAAGTGTAAACATTTCACACCAGTGTTTTCTACTCCTCAGGGGCCTGGATCCCTCTTGGACACCAGGGGGCTCTGACTGCATTTTGCAACTGCCTATTTATAAGATGTAGTAATCCTTAGAAAGTCATCTCCTTAGGGTGAAGGCCATAATAACTCCGTCGGGAAGGCAAGCTTAACAGCAAACCCTAAAAAAATTAGCAAAGGCTTGGAGAAAGCAAGTTGCCCTGGGCACACCTTTGAGGCCTCATTCACATGGGCATAGAAGGAACAGAATATGCAAAAAAAAAGTGCAGAAACATGCAAAAAAATGCACATCTTTGTAAATGCGTATTGAATGTTCCCACTTACATAGCATAAGCTAAAAAACAAATATTTAAAAATGCTTCTTACAGTTTAAACTGCTCTTACTTGTGTTAGCTTTTCTTGGCTTTGGCTAAGGGTTAAAAGGTCTACATGCTTCTCTTTCTTTTGTATATTAGGAAGAGCTGTGAGGGGCTTCTTCATTGTATGTTAATTAGGTTAATGAGGGAAACAAAATTTTTAAATTCCTTTCTATAAGGACAGATCCTTGTGAAGGTGCTGAGAAAAACCTGGAATCAGTTATGTTGCCTGCTGCAACAAATCATCTAAAAAGGTAAGAAACATTTTGGTATGCTGTGTGAATAGATGCACATAACATATAGAATGGTGTTCTCAAATTTGACTGCAAAAGTGGAAATACACTTTAATTAGAAAGCTGACACACATAGAGAAAGAAATTATAGCAAAGTGGAGTGGAAATACCTGGCCACTAAATGAGCACTGAAAACCTTTGGCTATCTGCTGTGGCAACATTTTCAAAATTATATCTGCCCATACCCCAGGAACATAGATGGCCCAGAAGAGTGGAACTTGAAAGTCACCTGGAACCCCAAGGCTTCTGTCTCAGAGTAGAAATCCTCTCCTGGACATTGTTTACTGCATCACGTATTAAAGCCAGTGGTCTAAGCAGAGGGGATTGGTTTGGGATGGAGTCTATATGGTGCTCCACCTCTGGTGCTTTACAGGATATTAAAAAAAAATCAGGGGTTAATAGTCTATTGAACCCATAAACCTATTTTTAATTTTTTTCTAGGCCCTGGAGCATGGCAAGGGGATTTTAGATGGGGTCACTGGCCACTATTCCCTACCAGGTTTTCCACCTGCTCTTGGAACTATAACAGGAAGTTCCCTTCTCTGTTTAGGATGTGTGGATGCAAGGATTCACTCTGAGATGCTAAGAGACTGAGCAATGAACTGGTCAGACAGTTGTAAAGTGATGTTTGGACTTCTGCATGGAAAACTTCTGAAAAAGTTAACTGAAAAATAAAAGTGGGATGATACACCTTGAATCTGGTTATTGAACTGACTCAAATATATTCACTGTTTGATGTTAAACCCTCACACAGTAAAAATACCATCAAGCCTATTGTTGGTTCATACCATAAATTCTGACATTTCAAATAGGCAGAGAACACGTGACTGGTGTGTTCCACTATGCAAATTATAAGACCTTGGTTCATACCCATGTGTCAAAGTTTACTATTCAGGGAAATAAAAACTGGGAAATTATAAAAAAATACAGATAATAGTAATTTTATCAATAAGTTATGTTAACTGAAGTGTAATGAAATACATGGCTTTGTACTTCTGGCCCACAATAGGCCAAAAAAACGAAGAACCACTATAAAAAATGCTAGCAGTTAGTTTTATTTGGCAAAAGAAACGTGCAACGTCTCTTTTGCAAATAACGTTTCTCCCACGCTGCTAGCAATTTTTGAATTCCTATATACATTGCCTGGCATTATAGCAGCACATCCAGAATGATCCAGATGTCAGGGGCAAAGTAACTTTTGTACACATGTGCAGAAGTTACATGGTCATGGCCATCCCATGGCCAAAAAGGAACGTTGTAGTTCTGCTTTAACTGCCTAAGGGCCCATTCACAACACATACAGATCATCTCCAGACCAGTCCAGATTGTTTCCGGACCCAAAAGGCATCCGAATGTATCCCTATGATATTTCTGGCCTCTGTTTATAGCGCAGTCTAGAGCTGCAACAGTTAATCGATTAAGTCGATTAAAATCGACGATTGAAAACGTTTTCGATCGTCGATTCGTCGGCTATCGATTGCTTAGCCTGTTCGGGGCTCCGCACGCGGCCTGAGTCGCACGTCACGCTTCACACGCTGCTCCCGACGTGTCCACCGCACAGGCCGCCGCATAAGCCACGCCCACCGAACAGAAGCCGCGCACGCTGCTGGTCTCCTAGCCGTGAGCTCTCTCACCCGCCGCGAGCTGCCTCACCCGCCGCATAAGTCATGCCGGCCGCTGGTCTCCTCCTAGCCGTGAGCTCCCTCAGTCGCCGCAAAAGCCATGTCCACCGCTGGTCTCCTCCTCGCCGTGAGCTCCCTCACCCGCCGCTGGCCTGCAGACAATTGAGGGCCCACCTTCTAAAAGTAAGTCAGGAGTGGACTACACTAGAAATGCAACTGTAGTGATCTGGATGTAATGACATCAGCTTATTTTAATAGTGAGCACTTTTCAATTTAGTCAGAATCTCTCAAGGAAACCTCTTATTATTGAAAAGAGCCCTCCCCCCTCCCTTTTCAATAATAAGAGGTTTCCTTGAGAGATTCTGACAAAATTGAAAAGTGCTCACTATTAAAATAAGCGGATCCTTGCCTGCAATCAATACAAACTAGTGCAACTTGAATGATGTTCCATTGTGCTCATGTGGTTAGCACTTTCGTCCCTGTTCACATAAGCAAGGACTAGCACCTGTTCACTAGAGCTGCAGCAATTATTCAATTAAAATCGACGATCGACGCCGGTAAACCCGCTCACGCGACGCCGCTTAGCCACGCCCACGCTGAGGACATGCGTCTGGCCCTCTCCTCCCGGCGAGCTTACCGACTCGCCGCTGCCCGCCGACAACCAACAACGCCGCTGCTCGCCGACAACACCGTCATTCAAAGTAAGTCGAGATCGGCCGGGAGCTTTTTAATGTTTCCTGTTTTGGGTTTTTTTTTTAAGCGGCACACTGCAGAACATTAGTAGCTATAGAGGAACAACAAACAGCCTGTATAATGTATTATTGCTGGGATTTGTTGTTCCTTTATAGCTGGTGGTATTCTCCATTGCGCTGGGCAATGTATTATTTCTGGGATTTGTAGTTCCTCTATAACAGGTCAATGGTAATCTGCATTGCACAGTATAATCATTATACAGCGCAATGCAGAATACCAGCATTTACAGAGGACTACATATCCCAGCAATAGTACATTATTGTATAATGTTGTACTATTGCTGGCATTTGTTGTATTCCTATATAGCTGGTGGTATACTGCATTTCGCCGTATTATCATTATACAGCGCACTGTAGAGGACTACAAATCCCAGCGATAATAAATGATATACAGCGCAATGCAGAATAACGCCAGCTATAGAGGAATACATCAGATCCCAGCAATAATACATTATATACAGTGCAATGCAGAATAACGCCAGCTACAGAGGACTACAAATCCCAGCAATAGTACATTATAGTATAATGTACTATTGCTGCATTCCTCTATAGCTGCTGGTATTCTGCATTGTGCCGCTGTATAATGTACTATATTGCACACCACACTTTTTTTTTACTTCCACCGTGCCAAGCTTGCTCCTGTGATGGACTACAATCGCAATAGAAACTAGTAGTCCATCACTGGAGCCTTTTTTTTAATCCGATTAACCAATTAATCGAACTTAATAAATCGGCCAACTAATCGATTATGAAAATAATCGTTAGCTGCAGCCCTAGCGCAGTCCTTTCCGAACCAGACCAGAAAAATACTGCACGTTTTATTTTGTCTGGTCTGGGATGCACTGGAACTGAGGGCAGGTTCACACCATTTTCTGGACCAGATCTGGTCTGGAAAAGGGTGTGAACTTGCCCTTAAATCTTCTTAAATATGGTGCCAATATAAAAGAATCTATATTTGCTGGAGCTGCAGCTAACGATTATTTTCAAAATCGATTAGTTAGCCGATTATTAAGTTCGATTAATCGGTTAATCGGATAAGCAATAAAATACATTTTAAAAAATGGCTCCAGTGATGGACTACTAGTTTGTATTGAGATTGGAGTCCATCACAGGAGCAAGCTTGGAGCGGTGGAAGTAAAAAAGAAAAAAAATAGTGTGGTGTGCAATATAGTGAAATGGAAAGTGTAAAATTATACAGCAATGAATGGCATCGGCTATAGAGGACTACAAATCCCAGCAATAGTACATTATACAGCGCAATGCAGAATATCACCAGCTATAGAGGACTACAACAAATCCCAGCAATAGTGATCGTGGATGTGGGTGGGCGGTGAGTGTGAGACGGGGAGGAGGTGCGGCGTGAAGAGCGTGGATGCGGGCGGGTCTGGCAGCGGCGAGTGAGGTGGGGAGGAGGTGTGGCGCGCAGCGTGTGTGGAGTCGTGAACGGGACCAACTGATCGGAAGACGATTAATCGATTATTGAATAAGTTGACAACTTTTTCAATAATCGATTATGTCGATTAGTTGTTGCAGCCCTAATATTTGCTATGATCAACCAGAAGCACAGAATCTAACAGATATGGAGTTTACTACCAGTCAGCATTTAACTTGCACTGATTTGATGTCATGTGCTAGATATGTGCAATGTGTACATATTGTAATTTACATATGAACATTACCTGTATGGTCAAATTTATAATTTAGAAACCAAATCAATGCAATCCAAGAGCCAACAAGCATTTGCAAGGCTGGTTCAGATGAACTATGAGCTTGCTCAAATTGGTTTTTACATGGAATATGGGTGTAACATAAAACATGGTCACTTGGTAAACTTGGCCTTTAATATAACCCTTTAACAGTCAGAAAAGTTCTTGTTGGATGCACATTTTTGGCATGAAGAGTACTTAAACCCCCCAAAACATGATATATCTTCTGAAAGCACTTGTAGAAAACAAAATAGTGGAAGTTGCAACTGTTTTATGTGAAATGATGTTCTACAGTTTAGAATAAAACAAACACTCACACTTTAGTACACACAAACACAATATAATACCCATATTTCGTAAACTATAAAAGTTGCAGTAGTTTTGAGTAAACAGATACCCAATATGTCAAGCCTCAAAAGTATGTCCACCCGTTTAACAGCAACAAACTATGGTACCCAAAATATTCCTCAGGCAATGCTTTAAAATCCTTTCCAGGTCATAAATTCAGAGTGAGCAATGAATAATGTCCCTAGAATTATTGCTCTAACTCTGGCATGCACTTTAGATTGAATATGTGTGGCACATTTGCCATTTTCATACCTCTACATTTGTATGAGTATGTACTTGGAGGCAGGGGGTATTTAAAAATGTTTCTGCATGTTTTTAATGTTTGTTTTTATTTGAATAAACTTTAATTTTATATAAACATTTTTTTTTACTTAACTTTATTGCAATGACAAGCCCCCTATGCAATAGCATAGTGCAGGAGACAATTTCTAAAGCGATAAAGGGCCCCTAATGTCATCTCTGTCATCTCTAAGGCCCCCTAATAAGGCCCCCTAATGTCATCTCTGCTCTTGGCATTATGATCAATTTGTGCTGCGACTGCATGAACATATTTTGACAGAATTTCACAGGTGCAGGGGGTTGCAATGGGGACTTGTCGTGTCCTACTGTATGCCAACCTATGCCTGGGGGGTTGCAAGGCTCACTGTTCTTAGATAACTTCATGTCTATGCACCTCTGCCACATTTTGGCACAGGTACACAGGTGACATCCTGGTCATTTGGACAGAAAGTTCCCAGTATTTATCTGGGTTCATGGATATTCTGACTGATTGTTCGATTAGCGATTTAACCCTTGCCGAGACCTCTATGCCTGGCCTGTATAAGCAGATATAATAACAGCGGACAATCCTTATCAGATAGCTTAACTCAACAAAATACCCTTTCATCCACAAAGCTCTTTATTGAATGCAGCAGGTTACAGTGTACAACAGGATGTAGCGGATGAGAGAAATTATGCTTTTTGCAGGTCAAAGATGGTAATGTTTCCCCCATGTGAGCAAATTACATGTGGCCATGACATGCAGCCATTTTAAAACTTATATGATGAAGAAAGAGAAATGCATCATAAAATGGGAGTGAAAAATGGCACAGAAAAGGATGATGCTATAACCAAAATGCCCACAAGATGGCAGTATATTAACCAGCTATACTGACAATATGCTAGTAATGCTTAAGGATATTACGTATATAAATGCTCACTTTACATTAATATAAATATTAACCATATTATACATGACACAGTGCATAGTCATGTTGTAACAGCACAATGGATGCCCTTGGAAGGAAATGTTTCAATTTGACGTTCACCATGGGTGAACTCCTCATTTGTATATAACATATAGTCAATATGTCAGTATACCATATAGTCAATATGTCAGATTGAGAAGATCTGACATCTTCTCAATCTGACATAGTAATTGCCTGTTATTCACATCATTATCAACAGGTGCACTTAGTCCTAGTTGGTGTAAGTAGAGATTTTTTTTTATTATTTTGCACAAAAAAACGGTACCTTTTGAGTAATGACATTGTTAATAAAGTTGTCTGGAACTATCCTTATTTGGTCTATAGTGCTCTACTTCTATTAGATACAAAATATTGCAAGATTAACTTGGTAGTTATAGCCGTGATCTATGTCAACCTAAAGGAAAAAGAAATGTGGAGTGTGCAGTCAGTGTCTGGATAAGGGAGGGGAGTATTATTAAATGCTAAGTGTTACCGATCCTTTTGTAATCTGCCTTACAACTGGTATAGTATATGTTATGTACAGAATTTGTGGCAAATGTACGTGGGGAAAAAACAAAAAGACAATTTCAATGTCTGTTATGAGACCATGTCTATCTTGTGAAATGTGGTAAGCTTTCCCGACCCATAAACTGAAATGAAGGTCTTGTAGGTAACTTATCATGCATCGTGTATATCTTTTGGCCTTTGACTGCCTCCATGAGCACCTCCATGGGGAGGACTTAGATAGCTTGATCTTTTAACATGAAGGTCAGTGGACTCACTCTTTAAAAGCCACAATAGTTTCTGGGTTAAATGATACACTTAGCTGGAAGCCTTTGCTAAGAAATGTTTTTTTGTTATGGCATCCATAACTGTCCAAAATAGGGACTCCTTTTGGTCTGTTGCTAATTTGGGCTATATATCCAGTAGCCACACACATACTGTATAATATATATATACACACACGATAGATATATATATATATTCAGGTTTTTTTTACCCTCCTGAGATAGATAATTTTTCATATTTTGTGAAAGTCTGTGCTTGCACATTTATTCTTATTATTATGTTTTTGTCTTTTGTCAATTGCACCACAAGGTGTCACCAACTTTCCTCCCTTTTCCAAGGGTAATTGTATGAATGCCATAGACAGGGGCTAACAGGTATGGCCCTTTATGGTATTGGGTTTGGGCAGAAACCTACCCTGCCATCCACATTTCCAGCTGGTACCCTCCTTCACATGCTACCCTTAGTGCTACTATAATTACACTATATAATATGTAGAGCAGGCAGAGGTTTTAACCATTCCTGTAAAAAGTAGATAAACTTTTGTCTGGAGCTGTGTTGGCTCTCCTGGTCTCTTGAATGCACACCTGTAATTTTTGGTGGCAGGGGAAAATATTCGGACTAACAGCCGACTGAACAACTTACCCAGAGGGACAACATTACAGGCCATTAGGTGTCTACTAACACAGAATAAAATATCTTTGAGGAGGAAATATATTTAAAAGTTAATGTCAAATGCTATACGGATAGTCAACCTTCTTAATTACTGCTATAAAGATGATATACTATTATTCTAGACAGCATCAGAAAATTAAAAAAGCACATTTCACAAAAACGTGCTACATTTCACATCACAAATCTAATTCAACTCAGATACAAACTTCTGGAATATAAATAGCAGGCTGAAAACAGTGTCTTAACAGTTACACACAGCATAAGCCCCAATTAAAAGCTTTAAAGAAAATAGTTAGGGAAATGCTCTCTTTCTTCTACTCTCCCACACTCATCCTCCCAATTAAAGAAAGAAAAGTCAGAAACTGCTTTGACCAGACCGAAATTAATGGGCAGATTCACATGCAGGAACATAATATGTGCCTATATAGAGTATTTTGTTCAAAGATCAAATAAAAAGCACCATACTCACAACAGTCCTATTGAATTGTAGTGCTAACGATCTGGTATTAATTAAATTAACAGCAGCACAACAGAAATAGAATTCACAAAGCAATTGTTTTAGCTGGACAAAGACATAATCAGCCCATTCAGCTACTGAAATGTGTCCAAATTAGGAAATGTATAGTGCAGTCACAGATGGATGACTTTTTGCATTGATCATCATAAAAGAGAAGCCTCAGCTGCTTTCAGTAGGCTCAGATGAATTTGTAGGTGATGCCATCATCCATCAATCTCTACTAACTGTGGCTCGAGCGATGGCTACAGGTCATGGGCATCACTGAGGAATGGGCTGGAATGATCCTAAGGCTGTTACTTTTATAACCAATCTTCTGTATCGATGTAACTGTATCTGGTGTTTGAGTGTAGTTATAATCACTATATTTCAGAGGGCTTAAAGTATATTTCCACTTTTACAGTCAAATGTAATAAACCCCCACTGTATGTTTATGTGTTCCAATTCACATAGCATACCTACAATAATTAAAATATATATTCTTGCCTTTCTAGTTTTTTCTTTTGAGCAGGATATACAAAGGACTGCAAGCTATTCTGAACATTTTGAACATGCAATTAGATGGACAAACTGAGGAACAGGCAGAGGGAAAGTGTATTAACAAACAATGTACCACCCATGACTCTAGATCCTTGGTTCTCAACTGGTAGGTCGTGACCCAAAAGTGGGTTGCGCCCCATGTTTAGCGGGTCGCCACATGCTTTTCACTTTTCTAAGTAACACAATCCTCAGCCTCCCCCTAGCGCAGTACTGTCCGTTCTCGCGCCAAGCAGCCATTCAAAATATGCTGACCAGCGCTGAGTGTCAGCTTGAGGTGGGGTGAGCCGAGGGTATGGCCATGAGGTAGCTCCCTCCATACGTGCATTGCTTACAGCTTCCTCACATGCCCTGTAGAGGTGCCTGGACTGATGTCACATTCTGGCTCCTGGCACCTTTACGGGACGTGCAAGGGAGCTGTACAAACAATGTACTTATGGATGGAGCTCCGTTACAGCACAGCAGCCCACCCTGGACCCCAAGCTGAGGATCCACTCCAGTTCTCGTAAGGTAGGGAGACTGGGTGTATCTAAAATAGAAAACAATATATATAATTTTTGTTGGATTATGTATGTGTGTGAGAATGTCTGAGCGTGTGTGTGCAGTGCGTCTTGGGTCTCAACTTAATGACCATGGACAAATGTGGGTCCTGGAGGTTAGAAAGGTTGAGAACTACTGCTCTAGATCTTTAACCCTTTGTTAGGATAGAGAGCACAAATTTGGTTTACAACTGAACTATTTTGGCGAAAATTAACAAAATCACTGTATTTACATCTGTGCAGCTTGTTACGTTGCATGCTAATGTGAATGGCATCAAAGCAGTCCATTTGAATGCAATGCCCAATACACATGAAAAAAAAGGTGCATGCGCCATTTGCGGCAACGCAATGCATCACAATGTATGGAAGGGCATTACTCTAATTTGCAGTGTGCTGCAACACAGGTGTATTGGGGTGTCCTCCAGAATGAAAGGCACTGCAGCAATGAACAGAACGTGCACTTCTGAGTGGTACCACTATGCAACAGTATGCATCAGTATCAAGCAACAGTATCAAGCCTAGAGCTTTCATTTTTCTTTTAAAATTAAGGCTACAGTAGAGTTTGAAAATCTCCCCCTGAGATAACAAGTGTCTTTGACTGTCATAGGCGCTAGTTACTGCTCTCTACTACATCAGAAATAATCCAACTGTCTCAAGCAGTGCTCTACATCAGGAGCATCGCTTGCTGTTATCTAGCCATTTAGGCCACCCAAAGACTATAACGCCACAGAGTAATGTCTGTAACAGGCACGGTTTCTGTTCAGAAAACTCGAAGAAAATGTCTTTCAACGTATCAGTGTAATTAAAAAAAAAAATGAAATGGTTACCAATCTAGCAATAAAACGTTCTTGAATGTTTCTCTTCATATGCATGATGCATTAATGTCCTCCTTAGCTACATAGAATATCACAGCTCCCTAACATGGAATAATCAGGAAACAATAAGTGTAAAGTTCATATACGATGCATGAATGTCCTTTTAATCTACATCACAGCTCCATAATGTGAAAAAATCAGGAAACAAAGTTATTGCAAATATATAATGCATGAATGTCCTCCAAATATGAAACAAATAGCTACTGTACATAGTAAACCACAACTTCATAACAGGATATATTCAGAAAAAACTATACATAAACAATACTGTATAAAATACCAATCTACCTGACTCCTCAGCAACTTTGAGGGCCTGTTCACGCCTAAGCATTGCATCAATTGCACAATTCTGTGTGATTAATGCACGCTTTCACACAACGCACCTAGACTGCTTTACCGTGCGGCAGGTGTGCACACCAACGCATCTCCTAGCCGCAGTGCGCTGCAACAAAAGCGCAATGCACAGTACCGCAATACTATGCACTGCAGTGGGGGGAAAAAGTAGTGCGTGCACTAGTTTTCCATCGCAATACATGGTATTGGGGTGCCACCCATTGCGCTGTGTAGCAGTGCATTTTGGTCAGGAAATGCACAATGCTTATGTATGAACAGGCCCTTAATGGTAAATGCGACTTTAATTTGATAAAAAAACATATCAGGAAATGCCACAACAAATAAACTTAGGATACCATTGTGATATAAAAGCACACGTGGGATGTGGAATTAAACATTTTCCCCAGAACCTTTTCACAGAACAAAAATTTATATTTCATTAACTTTTTTCAAAGCAAAAGTATAATTAGTGTGAAAATGGTTAAAAGCGTAATCACTTTTATATAATTCCTGGGACAAAATGTCACAAAGACTGACCCTGTAATTCTTTTTAGTGTCTGAATAGGTTCTCTCTGGACAAAATCATCACAAGTTTCTCACAAAACAGGAAATAAATTCCTGCTTTGTTATTGCACTGGCTACAGCGGATGTCTGTCGGCTCAATTGTACCTTTAACACAACAAAGCACTTGTTTATTTTTCAAGGGTCGCCGTGCTAATTTGAAAGACTACTACTAAGCACTGATCCCCTATGTCATTATGCAAAGCGTTAAAGACTTGCAGACATACTTTCAGTGAAGTATGACTAGACAAGAATGCGTTGTAACAACCATAGTAACTAATGTGGTAATGTAAAGATCATATCCATTAAAAAGAAACCTTGGGCTTTGTTTTTAAGCTACACACATCAAAGTGATCAGCTGAGAGCAAAACACCCTTTTTTTAATGTTTTTTATTTGTATCAGTTTTGGACAACAGAGAGGAAGGGTTAGAACCTTAGTAAGATTTTTATTGTAGTCTGCAGTAGTCACGGAGACAGGAAATAAGGATAGCATAGGAATTTTTCCCAGTGTCCAATAATAAATGCTGGGAGAAATGTATTCCCTAGTAGAAGGTTGGAACCACTATTTGATTTTTATTGCTACATTATCTTTGTTCCTTTTGAGGAGACTCTCCTCACTTCCTGTTACCATGGCCAGGGTGGACAAGAAGTGAGACACTTTCTCTCCAACAGAACACAAAAAGCAATACGTTCTTTTCCTCAATCTCAGCTACACAAAAGGATCAATGTAAAGTCATGGAAGGTCACGGAGCAGGTAGGGCTCATAGCAACAGTAGGGCTTCATTTGTGTGAGATTGTATAAGATTTTTACACTGGGTTGCCATTGGATGAAACTGGGCTATTGGTTTGCCATTGGATGAAAGGTAGCCGAAGGACTGAGCTTTGCAAGATGTTTATACAGCCAAGTCGGCAGCTGCCATCCACCAGTCGGCAGCATCTTTGCCGACAAAGAGGATTTTGACCCTGGATAAAAACAGAAAAAAGATGGCATTGGCCATCTGGAGAGTATGGAAGATGAAAACATTATCAGGAGAATTACTGTGATCTGTGTGTATTGTGTACACACATGCAATCACAATACACATCTCCTTTAAAATGTCAACCTCCTTGACGTTTTCACGTTTCATTGTCATAGAAAATGTTTTCTGATCATATGCAAAGTTGTTTAAAGAATTAAAAAAGGAAAAAACAAACAGATGCAACATACCAACTCTTCGAGTATTTAGTAGATGCACCACTGGCAGCAATTACAGCCTTAAATCTGTGTGGATGGGTCGCTATTAGCTCTGCACATCTGGATACTGCAATTTTTTCATTCCCTACATATGAGCTGAGGTGAAGACAGAATGTTATTACCCTTCCCCTCTTTAGCCTGGCATAACTGAAATCTAGACACTTACAGAAAAAAAAATTTGTGTTCTTTTGTTGCTCATGTGTGCATGATTTATTTATATACATACATACATACACATTATATATATATATATACATACTGGAGAGAGACAGACAGAGAGAGAGAGAGAGAGAGAGAGAGAGAGAGAGAGAGAGAAAGAGAGAGAGAGAGACAGAGAGAGAGTCAGAGAGTCACGGAGAGAGAGAGTCAGAGAGTCACGGAGAGAGAGAGTCAGAGAGTCACGGAGAGAGAGAGAGAAAGAGACAGAGGGGACACACATATACACACATATATTGTGCAAAAATGGAAATAATAACCTTTTCAGAAGGGAAAGGATCCTTCAACAGGTGTAAAGCTGATTGGAGACAGGTGGGTGTTGGCAACAAAAGAGGGCATTTTCTACATCCGTGGTTTTCAGCTGGTGGGTCACAGCCCCGTGTTCAGTAGGTCGCCTCATGCCTTCCACTGTGCTCTTCAGCCTCCCCTAGTGCAGCACTGGGAGTTCTTGCGCCGAACAGACATTCAAAATACGCTGCCTGGTGCCAGGTGTCAGCTTGAGGCGGGTTGGGGGTATGGCTATGAGGGAGCTCCATCCATACATGCATTGCTTACAGCTCCCTCAAGTGCCCTGTAGAAGTGCCTAGACCGGAGTAACGTCACATTCTGACTCCCAGCACCTCTAAGCCCTGTAGAGGTGCCAGGAACCCTGTACAGCGCAAGGGAGAGCTATACAAGCAATGCACATATGGATGGAGCTCAGTCACAGCAGCCCACATTGGACCCCAGGCTGAGGATCCACCCCAGTTCTCATAAGGTTTTCCAAAACATTTTTTCATTTTATCTTTTTTTTTTAGTGTGTCTGTGTGAGATTGTCTGTGGTTGTGACACACACCCTCAGTGTTTCTGCAGGCCCATTCGCACTAGTACAGTGATGTTAATCGCACAGACCCATGCGATAACGCACTGTACCTACTGCGATTTCTAGTGTGGGAGATGCGTTTCATTTGAATGGCACCCCAAACGCAACTGCCAACCACAGTTCGATCGCCTGCACTGGAACACATGATACCGTAAACCAAGTCGCAACTTAATGACCAAGGACAAATGTAGGTCCTGAGGCTACACAGGTTGAGAACCACTGCTCTAGACAGTCTCAACAGCAGCTTGAAGCCGCAAACACAGGGAGTGTGTGTCAAGGTCTGTCTGGCCTTCACGGACAGACCAGGAAGACAGACTGACATCTGAAAGGGGCTGAGACTGGGACAGCTCTGTCCTAAGAAGCAATAGACAGAGTTGTGCTACAAAATAGCCAGTAGGCTGAAATATCTGTGTGTTCATTGCTATGCTAGCTACTTCCTGTGAGCGGGAGCCAGCCCTTTAAGATAATCTTATTGATGGAGGTCAGGAGGTGGGTTCCCAATCATGTGATCACTATGACTGGCTGCCACAGTGGTAGCATGATTGAGAGCCCGTCCCATCAGCTCCGGATCATAAACATTAACCGAGAGCTCTTGGTGACAAGCTCAGTCACTGTGCTGGGAGAACCGAGAGAGTGCGCTCCCATAACAGAACAGCGGCACTGGCTATACATATATATGAGGCACCCCAGCATTAGCCCTCCACTGTGCTGCCACATAAATGCATACAACCAGCAGGAATGGGTTAAACAACCCGAGTGGCCAGTGTCACAGAAGGAAGAGAATGTTTATTTCTCTTACATACGCCAGAAGCCCCACTAACCAGACCTCAGAGAAATCTAGAAAATGCCTTGTAAGGCAGAGCAGAGGAGAATTACTCTAGAGAAGCAGACGGGTTAGGTAAAAGACATAAAAAAACCACTGCATGTTAAATGTCATTTTTACTAAATATTTTTTTTTCCCGTTTACCTTCCGTTTAGCTTTCTGCCGATCTGCTGTGCAGCGCATTTATACTCAACAGATGAAAGGCATGTGTATTTAAATATGTGTACATATCAGAGGATCCAAGACAGTAGATTTTACACAATGTGTGTTTTTTTTACAGGGAGCTATTACATTATTTATTATATGCTGTGCTTTAATCTCATAAGCCTGCTTCTGGCTCCTGTTTGCTGTATCCGCTGCATGGTACAGCACACCAAGGCTTATTGAAAGTGAAATTTGATATTCCTGATGGAAAGAAAAATGTTTTATGCTGCCTTGTATAATAAATATTAATAATAATAACAATAATACAATAAAGTATTAGCAGCTGCAAAAATGGGGCTTGGATGAATATTGGTGAATATTTGCAGTGTCCACTAAAAGAATAAAGTATAAGCACAAAAAGCAGTCCATTTTATACAATTTGTGTAGCCATTTTGGTCAACGTTTCACTACATAAGTGCATCCATTCATGTTTCTGTGACTAGCAGTGACCTTGCATACAATTTCTTGCTTACATTGTGCACAACTGCAATATGGAGAATGACTGCAAAAGGTTTCTTGGGAAAAAAATTGGTCCATAAAAAGGAATGTAATTTTCTAAGGAAAATGAAATGTAATATTGTATACAAGATTTAAAAAAACAGCTGACATGCAAGAATAAAATATTTTGCAATAGTAGCTAAGACACAGAATTGATTTCTTTACTTTGCAGATGTTCGCCCTGCCAGATAATACACATGATGAGAAAAATTGCAGAATAGAGGCATGGAAAATGGGATTGTATCAGTCACAGCAGTGTTTGGACTTGTACTGTATTCCAGATGGGCAGGAATCAGTTCCTATGCCACAGGGGCCACATTATTAAGTTGCTGTGAACCTTCACGTAGGCAGATTGCGGAGCATAGAGGTACTGGATGCTCCACAACACAACTGTGATCTTTCACAAACACATTGGGCTTATGGGCAAGTGTCACTATACCCTGATCTGGGCTTGCACCTTCTTCCTGCAGGTCTCTCACTATTTTATTGAATTGTAAGATACTGTCGTTTTACTACAGGGCAGTAAAGCTGGCAAAAAGGGTCTCAAAAAGGTTAGGCCGCTAAATGGAAAGAAATAATCCAAACCGCTACACATGCAGTCGTTTACAGGTTAGGAAAATATTGGTTGTCATTATAAGTAAAGATTCTTGTTAGATCAGTCCATAAATCCCTGATGAAGCAAAGTTGTGAAACGCATAGGGATTGGACATAGTGATTTCCAACTGAACATTCAGTGAGTTCTAATGGATGCATATAAAATGTTTTATGGGTTTATGCTCCTGGTTACAATGATTGATTTTGATTTAGGCCTAGTGCAATCAATTGTTTTTTATATATGTATTTATTATATGTAAAATAAAACCATTTTTATACTAAAACTTGAAGCTGTGGTGTTATACCTTTCAAACACCCCTGTTCCTCTCTTTTGTGTTACAAATAAGTAAAGATTCACCAGTCATTTTTACTAAGTTCCCTATATTCAGCTAGCTAACAACCGCCTCTGCACTTTGGAACTTGGGTTATTAATATTAAATGACATTCCAATATATTACTTGATGTTACATGATGCCCCATACTACTTAAGATACAACAGCACAATAAAAGCCCAGACTTGCTCAAGGCAGCTGCTGAACTCCATTGTTTGTCTGCACCAAATCTAACAAAGCAAAAATGGCATCCGCTCAAATCAGGCAGTGTGACTTTACATGAATTTGCAAATGTATGCAACAAAACCTCTAGCTTTAGCCAAACTGTTGAAACGCCATTAATTTAACTGTGCTGACTAGCTGGATTGAGTGCCTGGGACTTGGCGCACAGACACACAGGGGATCACTCAGTCATAATGTAAGCAAAATCATAGCGCACACACAAAGTTTGCACATCCAGTCACAGAACACAAACCATAGAGTAAGTCCATGCAATAAATAACATTACACAATCAGACTGTACAGCCAATAAACACACAAATACTGCAAATGAGCTTGAATTTCAGCCAGCTGTGGATGGCCCTGCAGACACCACCCAGCTCAGCTAACTTCAACTGACAAATTGAAAGAGCCAGGCAAGAAAAAACCCAGTTGAATGGCAATTGCAGTCAATCAACTTCAGTCACTGTTCAGGTATTCTGATATCAGAAGGTGCCGCTGTCAAAATTCAATAGCTGGGAGGAGAGATTCATCTACCCACACTGTTTACCATGCATGGGGGAAATCTAGTGCCTGCTGGGCTATAGAAGAGGAATCTTTATGGAATGTTTCACCAGTTTTAGAGACAGCACAGAGTGCACAATATGTCATAACGCACTGCATAGTTACAGCACATGGACATGACACACAAGCTTCAAGCTCAGTCACATATCGCATATTAGGTGAAAGCACAGACACTCAGTCACAGTGCACACATGGTCTATACTCTCAGTCACATCACACAGCGCTTAGGACATGCACATTTTACAATGTCACCTAGGCTGTGTGAGCATGGTCTGAAGAGTGTGGAAGCAGCATGGCAAAATTACCATTTCTGCTCCTAACATGGCATTGATGATCTTATTGCCTGCAATGCATTAATATGATATATTCCTTTTGTATGTTTGCAAGGTGGCAAACAGGGTGGTGTAGTGTAATACGGTGGCTTGGTTGGCACACAAGTGCAACGTGCTCAGCAACAAACAGGAAATGAGGACAAGATGTCTTTGCAAAGATGGCAGATGCCTGCACAAGAAAATTATTTAGCACAAGGTTATGGAAGATGTCACTTCTGGTTTGGCAGGCGAATAATTGGATGCCATTTCAGTGGTCACATGATCCCTGTATGCATACAAGGGAGCACGCTATTATCAGATGTCTGCTATCACGGTCTTCTACAGTAAAACAATTTGCACAGAGCATAATTTCTATTAAGGGAACACACTGACAAAGCTGCAGAAATAACCTTGTGCATTATGTACAACAGAATATAAGTCTTTAACATCCGGATGACATTTCATTCTGCTAAAAATGGAAGCACGGGTCACACCATACATTAACATGCAGAGGTTTAAAGGAATTTGACATTATGGCAAACACAAGTATACTAACTTGTAAATGTGAGGCTCTAAAATATATAGAGAGACAATATAACCCTATGGCTACCATCCTGCCCTCTTTGCAATACTAACATTGCCATATTACTGAAGTCTATATGGTGCAGTTAACAGAACCATGTTTAATCCATTTTGTGGTGCATGAACCAATGTGTTCCATGCTTGTTAAGTCCATTTAGCACTATAATGTACAGCTGTATGGTTCTGGTGGAGCCATCGGGGTTGATCCACTAGAAACAGTGGAGCATGTTCACTCTTCAAAGTGAATTGTCATTTACCTTAGTGAATATGGTGAATCTTCATTTAGCAAAGGAAACCCAACTACCGTATATGCAAAATGAAAAGTAAAATGCAACATGATTTTTGCTAGCACATAAATGCATGATTCAAGTCAGCACAGCTTTATCTCATTCACCAAAATTTACTTTCCAAGATGTAAGTATAATTTGCAAAGTGAACGAGCTCTACTCTTTTAGTAAATTAATCCAAAAGTGTTATACTTTCAGCCCCATGTTTCTGAAGCTTTACGGAAAACAATTAAATAAAACTAAACTATGTAAGCCTTATGACTAATGACACATAGGGGGTGATTTACTAACCTAAACACACGCACGCACTAGGTGCGTGTGATTTTTACACAGCAAAACGTATTTATCAACCAAAAAGTCTCTATAAGCATGTTTCCACTAATGCCATATATGGAAAAATCATGCACATGATGCATATATAATGCTGCTTCACAGTTTAGACAAAAATGGTTAGTTCATGCATTTACATTCCTGCATTCATCAACGCAAGCAATACAATGACGAGCTAATTTACACAACATCACCTTGCAATTCAGGGCAGGGCTTTGCACAACACACCTGCTGGGTGTGTACACACTACAAAGTTGTTTAGATTCCACCCATAGATCATGCTGGGAGGGAACACACTACAGAGGTGTATACACGTTCGTGGTGTGTTTATAAGGTTAGTAAATCAACCCCATACACTCACATAACATGCACTAATCTTAACTAGCCATTCAAGGCACAGGCACACTTTTCTAATATACAGAGGGTATAGAAAAGAATAAACTCCCTTTAAAATAATCACATTTTGTTGCTCTGCAGCCTAAAATGAAGACTGACACAGTTTTTGTTTTATCCAGCTGTATTTACTCAGAGCAACTTATAACATTTAAGAGAAAGATAGAACACCAACATGTCAGAAAAAAATAAAATAAAAAACAGAATTACTGAGTTGGAAAAAGGATCACCCCCTTGTGTCAGTATTTTGTTGAACCACCTTTTGCTTTAATTACAGCCTCTAGTCTTTTGGGATATGTCTCTACTAACTTTACACATCTAGACATTTCAATATTAACTTTTAGACAATAACAAGCAACAACACAGGTCTTATTGGTATTAAAGTCACATCTAAAAAAACACCAGAAAATACACCAAACAATAAAACAAATGCAGGAAATAGGCTGATATGTTGGTACCATATAGGATATAAGAAACAAATAATATTAATTGGCGGAGAAATCAATCTGACAGTGACCTCAGTATCTCAGCGCCTGGAGCACTCAGGACTGTTGTTCGGAAAGGAATGCAGAAATAATAGGGCAGTGTCCTGCTGATAAGATAATGGGAAGAGACTCCTAATTGAAGGGAATCTGGGACTTCATGACAGCTTGAGTTGACAGCTCCAGAGAGGTGACCCAATAACATGGATACAGTCTGGGTAGCTAGGGTAATATCAAGCAATATCAACAAATGCAAGAATCATCAAAATTATTCTTATAGCTATAAAAACACACAAAAACACATAAATGGGAAGCACTGTTTAGTACCAGATTAAAGAAACAATAAAAAAAAAAAAAAGGTACATACTACCAATGTGGGTACTAACCAGGTGGCAATCTCACAGCATATGAAGTTCAAACAATATTACAAAAATTCATATAGATTTAAGAGACAATGTGTGATTGTGCGAGTATAACTTTGTTATTTTCCTCCCTAGACGCAAACCTGCACTTAACCCTCGCAGTGTAGGGGTAGCCACACTGCAAAGGTTAAAAATAATTTTCCCCCGGAGTTCTTCTTTAAGCAAAAAGCAGAGAACTTGAATGTTATCTTGGTTAAAAACCTAAAATAGAACAGAGTATCAGCACTCTAGAAAAACAAAAGAGACTAAGAAGTTCTACTAAATATAAGCTGGGTGGTAATCAGGATTTATAATGTTGAGAAGCAGGTCCCGCAGTTCCATACCTAGAACTATGAATCAAACTACACTTTTTTATGGTAACTTTATAAATAAAAGACTAAGAGCCCTCATACACAATGCTATGGTCTGCATGGCTGCAGATAGACCCATAGATCTTTGTTGCATGATAAAATCTGACATATTATTGGGCCTCATAAAAATCTTTTTACAGATCAATGATATGGATATTGCCATGTCTTTACAGATGCATTGGTCATTGTTTGTAATGAACAAAACTTGTACTGATGAAATAGAAGGTCTGCCATTGCAAACCTGGCTGTCTCTAGTTTCAATACAGAGTCAATCTAGCAACAGTATTAGGGCTTGGGTCCACAGGCTCCTGTCTGCTTTAAGCAAGTTTTGCATGTGCATACAAGTCTATGGGAATGCCAAGCCCTTTTGAAGCAGACCATATGTTCGTCAGAAGGAGGTCAACTGCAGGTAAATTGCATCTGTCTTTGATTGCTGAAGCATCTCAATCAATACCATCAGCACATGCCCAAAGCCCATTGACACAGCCTCTTAGAAAGTCAGAATCGAATTAGAGATCTAAATCTCCATACTTGTTCCAGGTTATTACATTAGAAATTATTGAAGCCTTTAGAGCAAATAAAGGCAGGCCACTGGCATGTTTTGAAGGAAAGGTTAGCAGTGGCAGCAGTGGCAGCCCTAATTTTCTCTCATTTCGGGTTTCCTGTAAACTAATACCAATTAAGCTTGAGGTATATTGCTTTGTATATATCATCACTATTTAAATATAACACAGGAGGCAAAAATGACATCCGGGCAACTCATGAATTCAATAATTCAGTACAAATTTGTAGCTTTTATTTTAATTTCTCACTTGATTAAAATCAGCTTTCAATGTCAACATATATTAGGGATGCAGTCATGGTTGATTTGTTGTGGGGGAAAAAAAAAACAAGATAGGCAGCATGAGCGAAAGATATTATGAATAATTAAACAGGCTGTAAACCTAAAATAGATGTACCGCATAGTTTAGTTCATTTTAAAGCATAAACGAGAGTAAAATATTTATTGTGGGTACACCGATTGCAGAATAAACTGGCTGTTTGTAAAAACAAAAATTAAATATGATACTTGAGAGTGAAATGGATTTGTTGGCAAGTACACAGCTAACATAACAGAATGTTTCCTACAAGCTAAGTACTAGTTTTAAACCTAGAATAGGAATATTTCTCAAGAGATTAAATGCTTTTGACTGAATAAATGTCTAGGAGCTTGGAGTACCTTAATGTAAGATGTGTTTATATGGGGGAAAGTGAGTTGCTCAGTCACTGCCCTTCGCTGGGAGTAGAAGCCCAATAGTTGAATGATCAGCGTTCACGTGATCGATCAGTCAGTCAGTTCTGGGTCTTAGAATCGGCGTGGGACAGCTGCACCATCCCACACTGGCTCTAGGCATCGGGGAGAGTTTTTTACTCACCCCAAACTTCTCCTTTAAACTTTGCTTAGGTTGTTGCCATTGACTTTGTAGAATGTGCAAGGAATATTACCAACAGAGACACAGACAGCAATAAGGATTTGCCCACCTTTTTTTACATAATTATTATTATACAGGATTTAAATAGTACCAACAGTTTGCGCAGCGCTTTACAATATAGGGAAGACATTACAATTACAATACAATACAAGACAAGATGGTAAGGAGGGCCATGCCCATGAGAGCTTACAATCTAAAAGGGAGGGGCCAGTGATACATGAGGAGGTTGCTGTTTGGGGATGAATTGTTTTAGAATGTGATGGTAATGAGATGATATTTTTAAAGTGTTATTGCTGTGTCACTGCTGGGAGATTCTGCTCCCTTCCTGTACCAGTGACCAGACAAGTAAAATGAGAATTTTTCTAAATGAGCCACTGGCAGCAAAAACTGATATTAATGTTCTAACCTTCCACAATCTATCCAAAATTGAATAAATAAAAAAAAAAAAAAAGAAGAAGAAGAAGAAGAAGAAGAAAAGGTTTTGGTTGATGTTCCACTTTGAACACTTCCGATAATGAGACAAATAGAACTTTACCTTCTGTGTTTCCACAGCAGTATAGGGATATGACTGGGGGAGTCTGATTTGATTTCTGATTTAAGTTTCAGAAAACTTAAAGTTCCACAAAAGGAAACACTACCTACAAAGGAATTTTATTTTAAGACTGAGGTAGATGTTCTAGGTATATCTTTGAACTACCATTATCAAAGAAAAAGTGCTCTGTTCAAAGCAATGGGATTTTTCCCTTTGATACTCATTCTTTTTTACCATTACTGCTTATTACTGCATTTATATTTGCGAGTACTACACATAGCGTTGTCTAAACTAGCACATAGTAAATAGTATTTTAGCGATAACCAAACAGCCACACTTTTCATACAAAGTTTTTTGGTTTTGTTGTTCCTGTAACATCCTGCTCAGACAGCTAAAATGTTGGAGGATTTGACAGCAAGATAAACTAAAGCACACCAGCACACAAATGATTTTTCAGTCAAGTTCCTATTAAGCGACGTTGTGAAGTTTGGCAGCCTGTTACTCTGGAATAAGTTCTGCATTCCAAACTGACAAAGTTACATAGCCACCCGGAAACAGCCACATCCGAATACAGGAGAGGGCAAGCTCTGGCTTCCTCCTCTTGTGTCACCGGGAGAGAGCTTTGGTGTTTGCTCAGGGAGTTGATCTGGAACAGTCTGATGATTACTATACATTTACTTCCCTTACACTTCTGTTTCCCAGGATGGGTGCTAAGTAGAGAAAGTTGGAGACCAGCCTAGCTTCTTAATAATGCCTAATAATTACACAGGATTACAGAAAAATGTAGTGTGAGTTAACAATTGCGTCTAGATGTAGTGCTACAATGTCAATTTAAAATGACAATAACAGTATGTGTAGCGGTCATTTTAAAGACGACCCTTCATCTGCACTAAAAGGCATACATGCTGCACTAAAATATAATATATATTCCATAGGAATAGAGCAATTTATAGTATATGTTAGCCTTGTGTGTGTTCCCCTTTAAAGTCTCAAATCTGGCATGTTTCTCATGTCAGGGCTGCGCTGTCAGAGTGCGCTTCTTCCCCCTTCCACCAATGTCTCAATTGATCTGTGTTGATGGCTTTTTAGGGTCTCTGCCCCAACCAGGGCTGCTCTGTTTGAGTTGGTCTGCAAGAATTATTATACTTCTGACTGTTTCCACATTTGGCCATTCTTTTTTGTAGAGCTTGCTCTGACGTGTATTCGTTGTGCTATGGCTTCTGATCCAGTTTCTCTAACTGTAATTTCTGCATTTGTCTGTGTATCCCATCATCCTTGGTTAGGACCTTGTTGCTATTCTTTTTATGTGGTTGTCTAAGAAGTCCCGTGTATTGTATAGTGGGAGTTGTCCTTCTGGTTTCCTGTAACCTAGTGAGTGCCCTGAGCTCAGGTATCCTCCTTTACCTTGGATTTTGACTGTGCTCCATTCATCAAGTTCCTTTACACCAGAAGTTCCCAAAACCCCTAGATACAGTGAGCAATCACATGCAACTTCTGTCAATAGGAGGCACACCTCCCAGAAGCCCCAGCTGCTGCATTTTTTTTATGCATAGGCTTGCATAGACAGAACACGCTGTATGTTTGGCAGCAGCATTACAGAAGCAGGGGTGCAGGTTCCTGAACGTAAAACTTCCCCATGTTCACCCATGTACAGCATTTCCTTTCCATACATGTCTATGGACAGAAAATTGCATCAGCTGGGGCTCCCCGGCATAGCAAATATAGGTGTATTTTATTCTGTATTCATATACGCCTGTATCTGCACCCATGTGCATGAGCCCCAATTATTCCCCACACCCACCTGACAGGAAACTCTTTTTCAATTCAGTAGTGCTGAGCTGTACACTCCTGTCCACAGGCACTCAGCACCTAAATTGCTCTGTTACACACATACAGCGGAACAAAGATTACTTTTCCTTTCAGGCCAGGTTCACACTTAGGTGACTCCTGGTTTTGTGCACGACTGCCACGCGGGTCAGGAGTCGCCAAGGTGTGAACCAATCGCGCTGTGCGAATCGCACGGTTTCCCGCCACAATTCCGCCCGTCCAAGTAAACACGGCTAAAAAAGCTGCGCGTCATGTGTCCCAAAAATTTTAATTTTTTTTAGCGATTGCCACGTGGATGTCGCCTATTGAAATCAATGGGCCACGCGGCAATCGCTGTGTGCACTAGCACACAATCGTGTGGCCCTGCATAGGCTGCTGGTAGACGTTACTGCTAAGCAATGAGATCTCAGCACCTCCCAGTCTCTGATACTCTGCCATACCTGCTTATCTCTAGTCATAGCCAACAGACCATCCAATAAATTGCTCTAAGAAATGTGCCAGGTTAGTTAATGGTCCAAAAGTCCCATCAGCTTTGGGTCTGTGTCCACAGGTCTTTGTTTGCATACAAACAGCTTCTCTTCATATTGAACTCAGTGGGAATGCAGAAGAATCTTGAAGCAGGTTGACGCAGATTGTAGACTGGAGGTCAAATGCACCTGTCATAGACCTCTGCATGATCCTAAAAAGTCTTAATCTGATGTCAATTGCAAGCAGAATGTGCTTGAAAGAACGCTGCATGTGTTCATGAACACAAGGCTCAAGCCCTTGGAGAGTCTGACTTTCAAATGATTATATTTACTAGTAGCAAGTTCATGATTATAGAAGTCAACCTAGAAGAGTAATCTTTTGGGGAAGATGGACAGGCATAAGGGTTAGTGTTCTACAGCATGCCTTAATACGTTTGGTGAAAGAGGCACATCATACCCTTGTATATCACAATTAGGCCAAATTCACACTTGTGATCTTGCTGCTCACTGCAGCATCTCTGGGGACCAGCTTTACTTATCTGGCCGACAACAGATCAACCTGTGGAAACAGGCAAGTATATTTAGGGCACTTTTTAGTTCTGCAAGTGTGACATCAGCCTTAAAAGAGAACTATGGGGTAAGTGTTTTTCCCCATAGTTCTCTTAAGGGTCACAGGAGGACATATACTAGCATCCTCCCATGGCGCAAAGCTCAGTATATAGCGAGCTAGAGCTTGCGGTATGCTGAGACTGCCGCAGCTGTGATGGATCCCGACCATGCTGTTGAGATCCACCCAGCTGCATGAATGACAGCTGGCTCTGCCTATCTAAAGGCAGAGGCAGAGCCAGCTGTACCTGTCCCCCTCCCCCATCTGTTCCTCTAGTCAGCACAGGTGGATCGGAGGGGGGATCCCTGCGGGGAACGGTGAATGATCAAGAAGTGAGTGAGCGACGGTATGTGTGTGCTCACTTCCCGATCTATTGAGCCGACGTGTGAGTTTCACACGTCGGCTCGAACTATGAGGATCAGTGATTTTCACTCACCTCATAGTTCTCCTTTAAAATGTATAAGGCAGGCTACTCATGGACTATGTAATCCCTGATTTCGGGAATTTGTTTGTTTTGAAACTTTTTGAGTAAAGAAGTTTGGATGGCATTGTGTCACAGAATATGTGATGTTTTATGAATTGACAAATGTATTATATGCACAGAGGTTTTTATAAATTTTAATTATATTTTTTTATATTTATTAATTATATTGGGAGTATTCCTATTTAATTGTGCTGTATCACTTTATCACTTAGAATTTATATGTACTTAGAGATGATCTAATTCACATGTTATGTATAAATATACACAATGCCATTACAAAGATTTGGCAGATAAAAATGTATCTCAAAAACCGCACACAGGACAAGAGGATATTTGTTGCAGATTGAATATAGGAATTGTCTACAGTATATGCAGGGGTTTCTAATGGAAAGATCATTTAAAACACATACAATAGAAATGACAAAAAAACACTAAAAAAACTATAACCTCATCTCAGACTTTTTACATTTTGTAGTGTTACAATGGGGAATTAAAATGGATTAAAAAAGGTATGATTTTGTGATTTACACAATATTTTTAACTAGATTTTTACTGTGTATCAAGCTATTTTTTTGTTTTCACTTCCAAGTTATGTACTATACTGTGTACATTAGTGACATAAAAACCCAACTGAATCCATTTTAATTCCCAGTTGTAACATTACAGGTTGTGCACAAGTCTAAAGAGAGTAAAAAGTTATATAAAACACTGCAATTATCTATTCTTTATTGTAAAATAAGACTAGACACAAATTATAAGTCTAAATTAGATGTAATGTAAACAAGTAGGGAATGGTTACTGTCAGATTATTATTATTATTAGGTCTGTGCTCCATCGGGAAAATTTTACTTCACGTCCTGTCCCAGAGACACAGTAGGAAGTAGAATGAGATCTATTCAAAGCAGGGGATAGCTCTATTTAGACTGTTATCACCAGAAATCCCCATTAGAAGATCCCCCTTAGCTCCTGACATGACAAAAAAAATACTGTATATTATTTCCCAACACTTTCTCTATCGGTGGCAATGGTTACCCAGACAATGAAAGAGGTTGAATTTCTCCAAGTGGACACAGATAGCCATAAAAATCCAAAAAAGGTAAAACCCTTTTCTACTCTCGCCCCCCAAAAAAGGTTTGACTTTACCTAAGTTAATCAGTCTCTATTTTAAACAATAGCAATATTTTCCAAGTTTAAGAAGGCTTGATAGGGCCTTCTTACTCCACACCCATGGGTGCCAGCTGTTGGAATACAATATCCATTTTGGATAGGGAAATCAACCCTTGCTTTCTCATTCAGCCCCACAGATTCAATTGTATGGCCAGCTTAAGGATTATTTAAAATTTGCTATCAATGACACCCCTGATAAGACCAAAACCACAAGTATCAGCATGCTATCAAAAGGGTCCACAAGTAAGAAAGCCACATAAACTATTATATTGATGATAATCTATTATAACCCTCTTTGTTTGTAGCT
Organism: Nanorana parkeri; assembly: GCF_000935625.1. Lineage (NCBI taxonomy): Eukaryota > Metazoa > Chordata > Amphibia > Anura > Dicroglossidae > Nanorana > Nanorana parkeri. The sequence goes on along the minus strand of NW_017306784.1, from coordinate 341,982 downwards.
CAACCTGTTGTCTTTTGTCTTTGTGAGACTACAAGACCGGATAAATGAAATGTGTGAATCCGGAGCCACAAATCGGTCAAAAAAAATGTTTGTTTTGTGCAGCATTTCAAGATTTTATATCACTACAGACCTTGCCAGTCTCAGTACTACTGTAATGTTGTGGGCAGCTCACCATAAAACTACTACATGTTCCTGCAGATCATTAGAGCTCCTTCACTTTATAGCATGCTGTGCTCCCAGGCTTCCAGCGATGAGTGTGCTATTTGTACTCGCTGCTCTCAGTTGTACAATACTGTAGGTTCAAGGCAGGGAGAGAAATTCTACAGATGTTCTTGGGAGTTTTGGAGTGCAGCAGGCTGCAAAATTACATCTGTGTTATGAGCCCTAAAACTACAGAGAACTATAACAAACAATTACTGACCAACATAAGAAACAAATCCAGCTTCGCATACACTTGTCTTCAGAGTCTCGTACTCTGATAGACCTCTGCACTTCTCGAGCTTGTTGTCATGGAAACACTGCGCAGATAAAAGAGAAGCCTCCCTTTATCTACCACCCACCTCCCTCATCTCTTATTGGATATCACATAAATCAAACAACATTTTTATTATTATCCCCACCCTTTCCTGTTTAATAGGCATTGATTGCTTGACATAACGCCTTCCTAGCCCCCTTTCCAGATTAGTATATGAATGGCAGCGCATTTGCAGCCATGTCAAGGCATTGTAAGGCTTTGCGTAAAATTGGTTTCAGACTCAGAAGCTAATTGGATGCAGCATGCTTTTAGGTGCTTCTGAGATGTTTAAATTGAGTATGGACTCCGGGCGTGCAATTACATGCCTTTATAGGATATATCTAAACTCATATAATTGCATGTAATAATGTTAAAATTATATCATACACACTGTGCATTTAAGTTAAGCTGCATTTAGAAAAAAAGTAATCTGTAAAAAAAGATTTTTTTCAGAAACCTTGTGAGCGGATAACGTCCTGTGCTCATTACCCATACACAATGAATGGTTATAGAGATGAAGAGGTTGGTGTTCTCTGTATTCCTTTGGAAATTAAGTAGGCAGGGCTCACCATGTGCTGAGAAATTCAAAGCTATATTGTCATGTCAATAAGGAAAGTAGGAGCATACAATATTTCTGGCACATCAACAGTTATTTTTCTGTACTTGCAGGGTGATAAAACGCAGAACTACAACCCCCTATCGCTTGCAGTCAAGGAAGGTGCTATCTTAGCCTCTTTTTGTATTGGAGTTGCCATGCTGCCAGTGCTGCACATGTGGCCAGCTAAGACACCAGCCATGTGAGGCCTAATCGTCAATTCACTCCATGTCCGGACCAGATCCAGACCAGGACTTTTGTCTAAAATGTATCCCCATTCATTCCTATGGTAAAAGGTGAAGCTAGTTCACACCACTATGTTCTGGTTCAGTTCCAGAAAGTTAAAAAATAAAAGTGATGCATGCATGATTTTTATTTAGTCTGGAACACACTAAAACACATGTAAACATATGCAAACGCACCAGAATGCACTAGAAGTTCAATTGAGACAAAAAACACACTACAAATACACATACCCGCATTTCCAGTAATGTATCTAGAACGTGTGAAGACCAAAAGCATCCAGAACTTGTCTGGAGATGGTGTAAACAAGCGCTAAATGTTTAGTTTAGAGTAGAAACGAGCACACTGACAACCTTGGCAGCTGGCATGTCTTGAAAGTAACTGTTTTGGAAGACAGTTAAATTGGTGGGTCTAGTTCTGCTTTAAAGAGATAAAACACGAGGAAATGTGCATGTATTACAGAGATGCACTAAATAGTTTTAATTTAATTTTATTTGACATACAGCTGCTTTCGAGTTGCTTTTGCATTCTTATTTGTAGTATTATTTATTAATGTGTTAAACGTTGAGCAGCACAGACTGCTATATTTACATGATAGATCCCAGTTTATGCAAACTGTGGTCCAGATAGTTAATTGCCTGACTGCAGACTAAA
>NW_017306784.1:304365-339940 GCF_000935625.1 Nanorana parkeri | reverse complement strand
AAAAAAAAAAAAAAAAAAAAAAAGCATACTTGAGGTATATATGGCTTTTTTTACTCTTACAACATTGACTTGTATGAGGAAGAAAAGTTGCTCAGGTACAAACAAAAATCCATGTACATGACCCCCCTAACACCAAGAGACCAAAATTGGATCTCCTGGCAAACTGCATATTTAGCTAAATACACCTTTCCAATATCCTATTTATATAAATCATACTGTTTTTCTTCCTCCCTTTTCCCCTGTTTGTAGATCCTGCCACTTTTCCAAAGGACAGGGTATTTTCTATGAAGGGTCAAATATCATGTGAGAAGGCAAATTAATTTGCAGTAGTGTCCTCAGCCTCACCTCTCTGTGCTTCCCATGTAGTCCTACATGGGAGGAGGGTATCTCCTCTCATGACATAGGGCTGCCCAGATCCAGAAAGAAAGGAACACTGACAAAGTACGAGTGCTCATGTGAGTTCAATGATACGTGCAAAATAAAAAAGGTATTACTGAGATGTTTTTGCAGTTAGACATGGGTAGCAGTACAATGATATCCATGCAGGATTGTTGCATGTGTACAATTTTAAAATGTATTTCCACTGTTCTACTTTGGAGCAGGCCTTTGGGCAGACTGCAAGCTGAAGTAAAAGTTGAGGGGGGAAAAGTGGGGACATATTGTGTTTCTTCTCAATAACGTACAATGCAGAATGCGAGCCTTGAGATCCTTAACCCTCTGTTAGGATAGACAGTGTTCATATCTATTTAACAACTGATACTGAGATCTGCCAGCAAAATACAGACAGGGTTATTTATGGAATACAATAACTCCCCACCCCCCTCCTTACTTCAGTTTTAGAGTTTTCAGAAAAGAGCGAGTAAAAGGTAAGCAGCAAATTGTAAATAGTTATGCTAAGTGACTGGGAACATGTAACAAAGTAGGTGCTATCCCAATTTGGCTGCAAAAATGGAAATACACTTTAAGGCATGATATCTGTGGGGGTTTACATTACAGACAACATGACATGTCTCATTATGCTTCCTCCGACTATAATTTTCTGCACTAGCACTGCTTTTTACAGTACATTTTACCCACTACACTAAACTTCAACATCTCAATTTATTTCTACAGAGTAAGTACACAGTAAGGATTCTTTCCATGCAGCAGCCTGCCAGCTATAGATCAGAAAATGCTGCCACTACTTGTAAGATTCAATACTCTATAAAGGGAAAAGAAGACTGAAAAAAAGAAATGGATTTACTCCACATCAAAGAAAAACATTTAAAAGGCCTTCGCTGTACAGCTAGCATCTGGGATTAAAAACCATGCCAGAAAGAATGTTCATTCTATAATCCTACATAATTAATGTGGAGCATTTTCACTTTGTGTTAAATACATAACATGCAGCAACAAGCAGTTTGCTTTAACCTTTTATAAATGCAACTTTACGCTACGCATGCTTATCATGCTGCATTTGCATGGCACAAGAAATTCACACGCAGTGGAGAATTGAAATGAAAGATCCTTAGCACCTAGTCTGAGAGCCACGCTTTGAATCAAATCCATAATGTAATGACTCTACTTTTGTTATGGCATCATTTCAAGTGCTGCAATTATCATGAACGCCTTGACCTAAGAATTAAAAGGGACAGTATTTTACGTATATGTAATTTTCAAATTACTACATGCTGTATATATTTTAACCAATAGTTAATTTTTCTACTTTTAGGTTTTCATGCCTTTTTCATTGTGATGCTTTGTAGTTCCTACCTCAATACTCTAGGACCAGCACGATATTTCTGTACTCTTCCATTGGTAAGCTGTCTGTACACTAAGCCAGCCATTGGGAAAAAACTGCCTGTTCCCAGGGTACACAGTTACCCGATACAGGCACAGCCTTCATTTTCCAGAGCCATGTGCATGAGCAGGATTTAAAGGACTGCTTGTACCTCCAGCGGAGGGGAACCCAGAGTACTCCAGGTAAAGTAAACTTCACTTGTACACATCAAAGGTATTTTCTCCTATGGATGTTGTTGCTGAAGAAAAAAAAAGCCAGGCTTGTGGGTATCAATGTGTTTTTATCCCAAATCCAGGCTATGAAAATTCAACTATCTACATATTTTTAAAAAGCAGAAAAGAAAAGTTTGAAAAACAGCCCTCACTGACATCTCTAGCTGTAGGGGACTATGGAGTAATTTAACCTCAAAGTTTGCAGCTGAAACTTCTCAGTTTTACTTTCTCTTTAGCTTCCCCACCAGCACTGAGTTGGCAGACTTCCAGTCGTTTAATTTTTGAAGTAAACATAGAGCAGGTGGAAAGAAAAAGGGGGAGGGGACTTTGAGGATGAATTGCTCTACAGTAACAGTAAGTAGAGAGACCAGTGAGTGCCATTTGAAATTTTATTGCTTAACATTTATATAAATGCAAAACTTTGATAGAGGGTCTAACTGTTCCCCAGTCTATCAGGTTTTTATTGTGGTTTAAGGCTCCACCAGCAAGATTCCCGCTCTGGTTTTTGTCCAGGAGACTAATGTCACTGGAACTGAAAGCATGGGTAAAATCCCAATTGTAGACTTTTCATCAGAACAGGAGATAATAGGATGCTTTCCATGTGGTGTAGTGGTTAGCGCTTCTGCCTTGCAGCACTGGGGGTCCCCGGTTGGAATCCTGGTCAGGTCACTATCTGCAAGGAGTTTGCATGTTCTCCCTGTGCTTGCATGGGTTTCCTCCCACACTCCAAAGACATGCTGCTAGGTTAATTGGCTCCTCTCTAAGTTGGCACTCTATGTATGTATGTATGTATGCGAGATAGGGACCTTAGATTGTAAGATCCTTGAGGGTAGGGACTGATGTGAATGTGCAACTATGTAAAGTGCTGCGTAAATTGTCGGCGCAATATAAATACCTGTAATAAATAAATAAATAAAATGTGTCTCAGTTATAGCTGTATAAGGGGAGAATTTTCCCCTCACTTCCTCTTGCATCTTTGAGGCAGGGAGAGAAGGAAAATAAACCCAATGGGACACAGATTACAAAAGTAACCTGACATGGTTTTTAACCCTTCCTTACTTCATCCATTTGGCTATACTTACACAATAAAAGTTAGCATGGGCACATAATTGTCTGGCATATTACCTATCATCAATTTTAAAATACACCTATCATGAGAGAAATACTATTGGTGACCACTGAAAATATTATTTGATCAGCTCTTAGCTTTTTCTATGGGAATGCAATGCAGCTTGAAGCAAAGTCGGGTCAGGAGGTGGTTCAAATACACATGCACTATATTCTGAATAATCTCAGAAGCATCTCAAGCTGTTGTCAAAAGCACACTCATCAACACAGCACACAATCTTGTCATCACAGGCCCTTATGCTGATCCAGAAACTTTAATACATAGTAAGTAATGGAACTGGAATATACAGAAGAAGATTTGTTTTAAATTCAAAGTTATTGTTTGCATAGTTGATTATGGTCAGCATCCCAAAATATTGAGACACAGAGACAGAGTAACAGTCCGTTTCAAAAGGCATGTTTAGCTGTGGCAGCCTCCATGTTCACGCTATTTTACATGGCAATATTATTTGGGTTTTGTGTTGGGGGTATGCAACATATATTTAAAATAAATGTATATGGTTTTCAAATGAATAAAAAGTGACAGATACACACATACACTACTATTCATAGAAAATCTTTATTTTACAAATAACTGGTTAACATCAGGTATCTTAGATATACAGTCTCTCTCTCTCTATATATATTCTTTTCAAGGAACAGTCTTGTGTGTGGAAAACAAAATGACAGATACCTGTACAAATAAATAGACAGGTCCGCTTGGTTCACGAGGAAAGAAACTAACAGTAGACAGGAGAGGATCTGCTTGGCAATTATTGCCCTATGCACTTTAGCCATTGGTATCACTCTTTTCTGTGATGGCAACAGAAAAGAATGATGCCTTTCATGATTCATCAAAGTAATAGCTACAAACAAATGCTGTTACGTAGCCCCAGGGACTCTCTGCTGTCTAACGGCTTAGTGCTTAGATATATCTGTCTACCAAGATGTCACTGTGGACATGCAGTAGCAGCACTCTAATGAGTCAGTAAGCAAGCATTTGTAAATTGACAGGAGTTAACCTACTAGTTGCTTAATTGTAGCATAATACCCGCGTTCTTGACTCAGAATCTCCATATAAAAATATGCAGCACCAGATGAGATGTTTTTTTTACAAAAATCCTTATCTGGTACAGATAAAAAAAAAAAAAAAGAAAAACAAATAGAAAATGGATTTGTACATGTATGTGAGAATCAAAGAGCACAATTGGGCAGCACAGTGGCTTAGTGGTTAGCACTTCTGCCGTGCAGCACCGGGGTCCTCAGATTGAATCCCGGTCAGGGCACTATCAAGGAGTTTGCATGTTCTCCCAAAGCTTGCGTGGGTTTCCTCCCACACTCCAAAAGACATGCTGGAAGGTTAATTGGCTCCTGTCTAAAATTGGCCCTGTACGTATGTGTGTGATAAGGATCTTAAGATTGTGAGCTACTTGAGGGTAGGAACTGATGTGAATGTTCAGTATGTAAAATGCTATGTAAATTGTCAGCGCTATATAAATACCTGTGATAAATAAATTACATGTAATGTATTGTTAATGTTTAAGGGATTTTCTGTAGGAGCCCAGCATTCTCACAAAAGGCAGTGTCCGGGACCATGGCAGCCTGTAAGTAATTCTCTAGGAGCACTTCACTTTAACAAGGAAGTGTCAGGGAGCATAGCAATCTCAAATTCTATTTAAGTTTTACATGTACTAATAAACCAACTATTACACATTATGCCAGGGATACTGCTGCATGACGGAATAAATGTCAGTTAAAGTACCGCAGCGCTGAATACTGAAAAATGGCCTGGATGGGAAGGGGGTTTAACACCGCGGATGTCAACTGGTTAATGCATATATTACCAACTGTACATGTGATCAAAATACAACTAGCTAAAATCCACAGCAATCTGCAGCCTTATAACATTTGTTCCTTACTTCTACGTCAATTATGACTAACAATTGTAAACAGATCAGTGGAAAACGTGTCTTTATTAATGTTGTTTCAATTGAACTACATGCTTAATGTACAACAAAAATATTACTTATTACAAGAGTTTGAGAATGCCATCTCTGACAAGGTTTCTCAGGGCTAACCCTGATGTATCTATCTGCACCAAATGTTATCAAACTTCCAGGGACTTACATGGGCATAAATATTAGTTGCTGCAGTAGAAGTCTAGAATGTGTAGAAGTCAGAAGCGTGAGTATGAACTCTTTTTATTAACTAGAGCCCTTTGTTTTTCATTTTTGTTTTAACGAGAAAGTTCTGTACTGAAATAGCTCACCGATTTCATTGTACTTTGTGAACTTCTCATGGTGTGCATTAGAAGCTGCAGCAAGCCAGACAGAGCTTGCCTCATTTCCTGAGTAGAAGATTCCCAGCATCACCCAGCCCTTACCATCGCACATTTTGTTGATAACATTGAGTAGATTCCTCCATCAATGCTGTGGGGAATCCCCACTGTTTCTTTTGTATTCTGACAGTCAGCTGATTGAGGGATGCAGGCTGAAAGGGTGCCAACAGTGGCACCCACTGTGTGAATTATCGTCCAGTTCCTCAAGTAATGGCCGAAATTTGCACAGTCTATGGCCACCTTTACTGTGCCTGAACCAGCTCTGTGATTCATTGGATTTCAGTTTTCTCAATCATACTGTGGAGGTTCAGCATCTCATGTTGGCATTACATAGTGTGGTCAGCATGCAAACGCAGGCTGCCTAAGTACACCTATTCCTCCAGACTGACATCCACTTATCAAGAATTTTGGCATTTGCCTATCCCTTCCCAAGCGCCAGCCTACTGCTTGAATTAGGATTGAGGGCTTTTGACAAGAGTCCTGAGTCCTGCTGTGATGTTTTTAAGACGTTATGTATAGCACCCTTCTGCCCCCTCCACCAGCCATGATTGGTCTGCATTGCACAGAGATAGACAGAGACGTAGTGGATATGAAATAAGGTAAATAATGAGCATCAAATGTTTGTCTTTATTTGTTCAATTGTATGTTGATAAGGGGAAGGGAAGAACCATGGGAGGCAAAATATAAGCAAATCAATCATCAGTCCTAACTAATCCCATACAGCAACACAGTGATCTTATAAAATAAAAATGCTATTCTACTTTATAAACCAAGATGTCTCTTCCTGTGTACAGGGCCTGAGATAATTATTACTATAGATTTAGAGCTCATTCACACCACATCCAGATCATTTCCAGACCAGACTGTTTCAGGACCCAAAATGCATCCTAATGTATCCCTATGCTATTTATGGCCTCTGTTCACTCCAGACCAGAAAAATACTGAATGTCTAATTTTGTCTGATCTGAAATGAACTGGAAAGCATGGAAACGCATCAAAAATGCATACAAATGCACTGGAACGCACATGAAAGCCATTTTAAGCAAAGAAAAAAAAGCTACGGAGCGCGGTAAAGTCGTGGCAAGAACACGGCAAAATGCAATGCACTGCGTTCCAGAACCTGCCCTTATGGTTTCTCACACAAAAATCTTCCTTTACCCACAAGTCAGTTTTGAAGTGTTAAAAATGTATCATGGATCAAGAAGCATTAACTGATAGGAAACATTTTCCTTAGTTTTGAAAATTCAAACTTGTTTCTCTTCCAAAAGTTGAACAGAATATTTAAAGCAAAATGAATAATGCATTATTAAATACATGGACATTTTGTTATGGTCACAATTAGCTACACCTATGCAGGTAGGATATTAACCCTTTGTAGTCCAATCTCAAAGCTTTTTTTCAGGATATAAAACATGTATCATAAAGCTCCAATTCCAGTTTCACTTTCCAAACTGGAACAGTTCAACAGTTAAAGTTGGAAAAGCCCCTTTGCTTTGGAAATTCATTAATAATAACATTTATTATCCCGACAGTAGTCTCTAAAACTGAAATACTAAGGGTTAATAATCCTTCCAGTCGCTGCTAATTCCAGCATCTATTCCACCCTCATAAATCAGTGACAGCAGCGACTCTACAACTGTGGTTTGTTGAAACCCTCCCCACATCTCTCGGAATTTTCTCAAGTAGTTCTGCCAACAGCGACCATGGAGCAATGTCATCATCTTTTTCCCCATCAGTCTATCTCCTGTCCTCTCTGCAGTGCTGGCCAGTCACAGGAGTCTGATCTGTGATAAGATTCAAACCATGAGGGACTGAAGGTCACAGCGAGTCCTGTGCTCAGTGCAAGCTATGGATGATATTCAGGGGCTCATTTATAATGGAGAGTGGCTAATCACTACCCACTCTCTGTTATGCACCACTGGACTATACATGCTGTATCCAATCCGAATTCAAAAAGTTGTCCGACAGTGTGTATTCAATCCAGCAGGAGTTCTCTCTACTCTAGCTATGTGATTGGAGGAGAGTCAGTCATGTGATATATAAGCCAAAATGCACCCTAAGCCTGTAAACCCTTCTTTAACATGCTGGGCGGGGCTAAGCGCCGCAATGAGGAGAGATTGTCGGGATCCTCCCCAATGATCTTCGTCACTGTGACTGACATTGATCGCTAAGAGCTGCTGCGTGTCCAGCAGCTCTCCCCACGCAGCTCTCTCATTACCTTCACGTCCCGTCGTCTGTGCCCACCTTCCAGACTCGCTGCAGTGTAGCCTTGGGTCCCCCTCCCTCCTTCATCTGCCCCGCCTACTCCACGTGCTGTCTGCAAGGATCCCCAGTGACAAAATTCACCATATATGCACTTGCTCATATTTGGTAAATGGTTATTAAGATAGATATTTTTTATTTTAAAGGGTAGATTTTGATTTGCTTAATTTCTTTACCCAAGATATGTGTAGTGTTTTTTGAACACTATACATATCACTATACATATCTTCACACACAAAAATTTGCTGTCCTTACCAATTACAAAGATTAATTACATTTTATAGGAATTCCTAAACCTAGGAATTAAAATTTAAAGTTACATGAGAATATTTTCTGTGTGAATAGCTAAATAAAAATCTTAGGACAATATCCTGGACATTAGCAAAGTAGGTCATACCTTTTTAATCCTTCCACCTTTGGTCCCCACAAACACCACGCTGTAATTGTTGTAGATGTAGGAGGTCAGAGAGGTCATCCTGTCTCTGCTTTCTGTATACAATGTAACTCCTTCCACCACATTTAGTCCACCCAAGGGTTGGTTAATATCCAGACCACAGAAATTGTCATCAATGGGTACTGGCTGAAAGGCAGAGAAGAACAAATATGTTAGAATATACATGTTACAAATATCCAACATTCTGAGGGTAAAAACATAAAATTTCACAGATGAACAAATGCAATTTTATTCCAACACAGAAGTGATATTATTTAACATAGTTAGATCAGTAATTTGGTTTTTCACTAAGAAGCTAAAAACCAAAACACACACACATTAAAACATCTTTTCTTCCCTAATTAATAGGATTTTATTTTAAAAAAAGAAAAGAAAAAAAAGTAATGCTCCAGCCCAATTTCTAACATTGAGTAATGCAGTTAAAGATTTTAGCCACAGGAGTCTTTCTTTGTAAACTGTGGACTGATTTTTCTGCTTATTGAAATTACGAGTAATTTGTCTATAATGGTTTGTTCCTTAAACAACAACTATCATAATGAAGCCAACAATACTTAAACTGGTAAAAATGCAAATGAATAGTGCCATTGGTGACCATAGGCTGATGAAGACTCTTATACAAAAATGGTTCAGTCTTCCCTTCAAGGTTCATTACAGATGTCTACCTTATGTGGATTCTCTGTCATATTCAACATGCCACCATCCATATTTAGCAACAGGCATGAACAGATCAATTCAAATTAACCCAGCATTAAACTTGAGTCAAACAGTTTGTGGTAAATAGAGGTTTTACACAGATTGCCTGCTGCAAGAATCAATCTCCTTTTGGAGAATTGGTAAAGGGATCCATGGTATCTCTATTCCAGTTTTCTCTGGGAGATCATGCTCCATCACCAAGGGCGGGCACTGAAGTCCACAAGGAAGTGAACCAATTAACTGGGGATGCAACTGTGACTAGCAGAGAGTATGGAGAAGATTGTGGTGCAGGATATTCCCATTTGAAATGTCATTTAACTAATAAGTAGCAGCTAATAAAGTTATATTAGGTAGAGTACTTTCTAGTCAGGGTAGTGATGCCATAGGCTGGCAAAAACCCCACTGCAATCCGCAATAATAACAACAACAGCTGAATCCCAACAGGACTTGCTCACTCATGACAGAAGGACTGTCAGTGAAAGTGTGATCCTGAACTCTAGAAAGGAACATAAGCTCCCTGAATAAACATGTTAGGAGTCCAAAGACCCTTTCATTACTCTATTACCTGCAGGGCAGATTGTTAGATTGTAATCACCAGCGGAGCAGTTTTTTTTAATATTCACCCATTGCTGTTCACCAGCTTTAGCCACATCCCCTCACAATTATGGTGAACCTGCTGGGTTGCCTTGACTTTTGGTTTCCCTATGGATCAGTAAAGGCACTATTTTCCTACTGATAAACTGAATAACACAACATGACTGTGTATAGATCTAATTCAACAAAAAATATGTCATTTACAGAAAAAGAAAATGCACAAGACACATTAATATTCTGTCAGGAGCTGTATAAATGAAAAGGCTAGTTATCTTGAAAAACATTATTGTGACAACCGTTATGTCAGGGTTTTCTGACAGAACGACAAGAAGATGGGCACAGTGTCACTTTAAATCTGTCTGCATTTTTTCCGCTAAGACAAGTGCCAGAGTTTAATTTATCCAACACTGAAAGGGGAAGTGAATTTCCAGTTCTTTCTGGCAGAATAAAGCACAAAATAAGCTCTACTCCAGTCAAAATATTTTTTTGTATTTTTTAAGTTCTGAATATAGTTGGCACAGTTCCTGACAGGGGAAATTTCCTCTCACTTCCTGTCTATTTAACAGGTTTCAAACAAAACAAGGAGAAGGAAAATCTTAGAAGGTACACAGTAAGTAACAAAAAGTCTCTCTCTCCTTTTCAGATCTTCTTCTGTCAGCGGGCCGTCCTTAATGACCCAGTGAGCAGCACTCTAGGAGTAGAGGGAGTCACTGTGGCACCACTAAGGGGACAGGTGAACGACACCTTGCACTCACAATAAGTCTTTAGTCTTCTGGGTTTAAATGATGCTGGCCATTATTTAACCCCGAAGACTGAGGACACCTAGTGGTAAAAAAAAAAGCAAATACAGTGCCAGGCAGGAGGCAGGTATAACATCCGGAGCTGCATTTAATGTTTAACAACAGTAAAAAAAAAATATGCTGAGTCTAGCTTTAGTTGCTGCATGTTTTCTAAATTCATGACTGTAAAGGTAAAGATGGCTCCCGTGCATGCGCGTGAGCCTATGTTTCATACTGCTGGGAAACATGCTCTAGTGCGCAGATGCGTGCAACAGGAAGTGTGCGCAAAGGCACGCAACTGGAAGTGCGCGGAAGGTTGCACACGTCACACAGGAAGTGATGCTGTCACTTTAATGGACTGGTCTATATAAATGAACCTGCCCTAACCAGGTTGCTGATGGTCTTCAGCTTGTGCTTCCTGTGACCCGTTACACTGCCTGACTGCTTGCTGCTCGTTTTTGACCTGGATTGCGTTGACTCTTCTTGCTCGCTGCCTGCCTCCTGACCTCCTGATTACTGGACTCTGCCTTGCCTATCGGCTTTGAACTTTGCTGCCCGCCTGGTTTGACCTCTGGCTTCGTCTGACAAACCTGATCTTCTACTGCACGGTGTCCGGACTATCCACTGGCACTCGTGCCCCTTGCTGTCCTCCACACGCCCTGTTCCCAACTCCAGGGGGTGCAGAACACGAGATGCAAGAGAAGCCTCTTCGTCCTACTGGTCTCCCACCAGGTACATGATAATGACTATGAATTACAGTCAAAGACAGGCAACTAGCAATGTCAGAAGAACATTGGCAATATTGGGGAACTAGGCACCTGCCCAGGGTCCATTTTTCCCATAGGGTCCCAAAGTTATTGACAGCCTAAATATTATCCTCCTTTTACCTACTTGCCTCAAAATTTAATTTTGCTGTTCTGCCTATCCCAACACTGGCTGACTCTCTCCCCACGAAGAATAACAATTCTGATGACAAGTTAAATTGCATTGCAGTTTCAAGACGACTGTTGCTAACAAAACTAAGGTAGAAACTAAACAAAACTAAGGTAGAAACTAACCATAACTAAATATTTAATTTGATAAAGCACTGTGTGTAAACAATTTAATCTATATATTTTTAAATACATTTTTTTTGTTTATCTTTTGTGCTGTTGGTCTCTTGCAGACTCTGTAGAGCTACTTCAACTCTACATGCTGTCTTGATGGCTGCACAGCATTTTCCTGGGCAGTTCCCTGATGGTGACAACAGCTGACCGTGCCTTTGTACGGTTTATTAAATCAGCTACTTGTAGTCTCCATCCAAAGCCCCTGTCACAGAATGACAATGCAGGAGGAGAACTGGGAGACAGGGACAGATCATTGTCAAGCTATAACAGGAAGTGCCTGAACAATGGCCTTCATGGTAGGATCACTGAGTATTGCTTTCATGAAAGCCACAAATAAAAAAAAATACTAAAAATTACTTCTAAAATCACATTAACATAATAAAGCTTTTTGAGATTTAACTGATTGAGTTTACATTTACATGCTGCAGCTCGCGGTATACTGAGCTTAGGGTGACGGGATGACGCTAGTTTGTGTCCTCCCGTTACCCTAAGGAGAACTATTGGGAAAAGCCTTAACCCCATAGTTCTCCTTTAAAGCCCGGTTCAAATTTTAATAATAATAAAAAGAAAACAAACAAAACAACTTTATGATGCAATATAAAGCAGATTCACTGTTCTGCTTTCCAGCGCTGGTGCATTTCGAGGTTGAATTACTCCCAGCAGCATTCTTAGGGTGGAGGCTAGGAAGCTAAAATTGGGTTTTTGAGGTATCCTAACCACAAGAGTAATTTCTAGTTTAATTCCGCCTTTGCTAGCCATTTGGTACAATGAACAGCATGATCAGAAATCTGTTGCAAACTTATTAAAAAAGTTTTCTTTTATTGATTTACTAGTGTTGCAATGTGGTGCAAACAGATTTAGGACTTCTGTAGAGGGGTGTTGTTGACATGCGGTTGAAACGCACATCATACTCAGGTCAGCAGATTCACCATTCCCCCCAATGGTACAGTGCTAATGACAGTTTTGAGGCTGTGTTTTTTCTCTGAACAAAGCATGAACAAAGCTATTTCTCTGAACAAAGCATGTACTATTTGAGTTGTGTTTGCATATGGTACATACCAGAACGAATGATAATAAGGGGAAGATGTAAGGTCCTCTGAAATGGTTTTTAGGAATTATGAAATAAACTCAAATGCAGGACCTCCAAGGTACTAATTTCATATGTTTTACTACAAGCGCCTTGCACAAAACTAGGGAGAAGAATGGAGCTTGGGAGTTAAATAAGTGAAACATTGGTGCAGGAAGAAAGTGTTAGGGCCCGTTCACACCAGATGCAGTGCATTCTGGCCAGATTCTGGCCAGAACGCACTGCCTCGCATTGCGGCCGGCTCACTTTTTTGTCGAGCAGGAGGGGGCATGGCGGGCCATTGAAGTAAATGGCACCGTAGCCACACCCTCTGGCCGCAATGCGACCAAGCGCACGGGATCGCAAGGCTCATTATGCCTGCGGTCGGGTGCGATCAAAATGCTGCAAGCACTTTTTTTTAATCACACCGGACCGCAGGCATAATGTGTCTTGCGATCCTGTGCGGGCCGCGGGCCCCCTCCTGCCCGACAAACAAGTGAGCCAGACGCAATGTGAGACAGTGTGTTCTGGCCAGAATCGTGCTGGAACGCACTGCATCTTGTGTGAGCGGGCCCTTAGGGTTCATATAGAAATTGACTGTGCACTGGAAATTGGAATGCACCGCGTTGCAATTTGCAGCGTTTTTGACGCATTCAATTTTAGGTTTTGCAGGGGGACCACTGCAAGACCTACAGATAGCCAGGAAATGAGCAGCACAATGCTTGCACATAAGAGACATGAACTTACCACAGTTGTAGATTGTTTAACTAGGATCTGGAGAGGGGAGGGCATGCCAGGAGGCAAATAAGATATGGAAACTAGAGAGTGGAGATTACCCGGGGGAAATGTGGCTGTAGAACGGGTGTAGTAGGGGAGACAACAATTGCATATGCTACTACTAAAATAAAATGTGGCAGTAAAAACATAAAAGCTAGTAAATATAAGAACCCTTCCAAACTAAATCGGAATTGCCGATGACTGACCGAGATTACTATTTTGCATGAATAATTAGAGACCTGGCTAAATGTGAATAATGGCTGAATAATGAATTTGGAAGGCATCTTTGGAAAAGACAAAAAAGGGGCGGGTTTGTATGTTTATTAAATCTAGATATATTTTATAAGATATCTTTAGCTGTGATTGCAAATATCTGACAGTGTGTAGCCCATAAGGGTAAATATACATGGTGAAGGTCATATTTGTAATACACTTATTGGGGGTTAATATAAACTACTTTTATATATTTATCCACTTTACAAGGCAATTTACCTTACAGTGTCGAATGGTAGTGGAACCGATAAGGAGGGGAAATTCTGTAAGATTTGGCAATTTCTAATGCACCTTATCTTATGTGCAGATTTGGGAACATTTAACTGGGTTATCAGTATGAGTTTGAGCATGAAGGTTACAAAAATTATAAAACTTCAGGAAAGTAAAGTGAGAGTAAATTGTTTCCTCTGCACTGAACACATAGCAACTTTCTCCAAGTGCTGTGTAGTACCGTTCCCCCAGTGTCTGCACTAGCTTATGTATCCACACTATATTCTGACAGCCCCCTTTCCTTTTCCTGCTTTGTTTTCTGGCACCTCTCCCACAAATGTCCATGCCATTTTTTTACACCTCCCTCCTTCCCAGTCACACTGCATTCCCCGACAGCTCTCACATCACTGTTCACAGTAGCTTCTCTTACAGGACACCCCCCATTGTCTGCAACATGAGCCTGTCTGCTTAACTGCACTCACTATCCTTCATTCTTGATTATACAGTCTATGGCATTTAGCACTACACACCTCTCAGCTTTGAGTGATACCACAATTCTGAGGCCCATGGCTGATGACTTGTACCCACTTTTTGTTACAGTTTCTCTGCCATTCTGCACTCCAAATTCTCCACAGTCCTATCCTTTCTGTTGTATAAGGTTTAGAAACACTGTACCCTGGCTACAATAATCTAGTCTGGCTTCCAAGAAGATACTAAATGCCACCTGATATTCTCTAAATATGCATGTTCTAAGCCCTTCCCTGCCCACTTAGTATTACATAGCCCTCATCAGAAGTGCACTACGACTTTATTAATCAGGAGAAATTGTATACAAATTTTAATTTTTCCATAAGAAGGGAGAAACTACATCTCAGAATTAAGGCTTTGGCCCAAACCAGGCTCTTTTCACTCTCTAGTCCAGGATTAGATCCTTTTCCAGTGGAAGATTGTCAGCCCTCTTTCTCCCTACAGCAACAACCAGTTCTAGCTTTGCCTTTTCTCTCCCCCTCCATAAGTATCACCTGCTCCCCCTCTCTCTTCCCCAACCACAATTTTCTTACTCTTCATACCTCAGCAATGCCTGTCTCCAGTATTTCCTGTCCATTATTGGCCCTGATCAGCTCATGCTCTGCCTCCTTTCCCTTTCCTCCAGTCTACGATAATCTATTCTCTGTTCTCTTTTTCTTGCTCTCAATGGTAATTGATCAGCTCACACTCATCTTTCTATCCTCTTCAGTCAGTTACTACCCTTCTGCCTATTCCACTGTTCTATGATAGGCTGTCACTCATCTCCCTCCTGACATAAACAACCTCCCCTATGACCCTTGTCCACCACCACTTACTGTTGTGCCTATTTTCTCCCCCCCTCCCCGCCAGTGTTCTTGTGCCACTCCACCTCTGCCTCTTTCTTCCCTCATGGTACATGGTCTACATCCGCTCTGCTTCCTTTAACACCTCCCCCAACTCTTCACCATCAGCTTAACCTCTGCCTTCTCTCATTGCCAATTCAGTGAACTTGAACAAATAATTCATGTCCTGCTAAACTATTGTTTGTTTGGGTAGTAATGCATAGCAGTGTTTTGAATCAATTAGAGGTCAAAAGCAATTGAGCCTAAATTAACCAGTTCAGAACGTGGACACATTCGCTACTTGTTAAATAAAGAAACGGAAACCAAATGGAAAATGATAAAAAAAATCTAAATAATGTACCAGTGAATTCCCTACACCAACAGAGTCTCCAAGAATAAAAACTTATATAGATATATAGATATATCTGTATGAGGTTTTAAAAGTGAAAAGGCAAAAAAGCAGAACATCTAATTCCCTAAGGCTAGGTTTACACCTAGGTGATTTATCTTATTTATCGGATTTAGCTGCACGATATCATACAAAACAGAAACTTGCATTCAAGTCACATGGAGAAATGCACATGGATACATGCACCCAGGCAACAGAGAAGACCATGGTGGTTCCCTGCAGATTTGGGAATGTTTTCCTGCAAAAGGGTTTAAAGATTATGTCCAAATTAATGGCAACCTTACTACTGAAAACTACAGCCAGATTTTTATCCATCAAACAGTACCATAACGGATGTGTCTAAATGGTCCCAATATCATTCCACAGCATGACAATGACCCAAAACACATATCATATAGACTGCACAGCAGTGATGTGCGGTGGAGTCCACGCTAGGTGAGACATTTCCCCCTGCACGCCCCGCCTCCAACGCGGTCACCAAGCTGTGTGGAGGAGAAGGGAGGAGCCTCCCTGTCCCCAGGCCCGGATTTCCCACAAGGCCACCGAGGCCCGGCCTCGGGGCGGCAGAGCGCCGACGGGCGGCTCGTATTGTGGAACCTGGCCTTGGGGCGGCAGGTGGAGTAAATCCGGCCCTGCCTGTCCCTCACTTGCTCGTCACTGGTGAGGCATCAAAATCAATGTCCTCAGTATTTTTTTTTATTGGACAGCTTGGACCAATGGGGAAGCCCGCTGCTGTGTAACTTAACTTAGCTGTCAAAAGCCGGATGCAGTGACGCCGGTAATTAACAGGCAGCGCTCCATCCATGACAGGTCACACAGCGGAGAGGCTTTCCCCGCTCTGTAACCTGTTACAAAATGGTCTGAATGGAGAAAAAGCTGTCAGCTTCACACTTGAAGCTGACCTCTTTTTCCTCCATAATACTAGGTGAGGCTTTGCCTCACCTGCTTCCCCTGACCACACGTCACGTCCGCAGCAGGGGACCGCACGTCCCCTTTTGCACAAAGCTCTGATCTTAACAGGGTGGTCATGTAAATAATGATTGTGCAACACATATTGGGTATTGCTAAGCATGCCAGAGTGAGAGAATTTTAGGCCCCTGATTCATGATTAACTCTACACTAAACGTTAAACTAAACTGAGCTGTAAGCGTGTTGTCCATTTATATTTTTGGGTACAACAATTTGTCCCCGTTTCGCAGGCACGCATTTTGAAGCTTGGCACATATGGCATTTACTCGCATAACCTCACCTTATTTTTAGGGATGCCCCGATACCTGTTTTTCGGTATCAAGTACCAATTTTGTTTTCGCTGGAAGACCCGTAAGGGCGGCATGTAATGACTCGCCACCCGGCTTCCTGATTAGCCAGGAAGCCGGGCGGCGTGCAAAGGCTCGCCACCCGGCTTCTTGATCAGCAGGGAAGCCGTCTCCATGCTTCCTTGTTGACAGGTGGCGAGGAGGAATGGAGTCAGCTATCTGGCCAATCAGGAAGCCGGACAGTGTGTAATGACTCTCTGCCCTGCTTACTGATACCGGAAGTTCGGGTATCAGGCTACACATTTGAGCATTTGGAAGAGTACGAGTATTTGCCCAAATACTCGGTATCGGTACATCCCTACTTATTTTCTACAAAAAATGTGGATTATAAATGTGTTCGTGTGCACTAAAATGTATTTTAACATATGTCTTACTGAAAACATAGATTTTACAAACAGTTGTGGAAATATCATGTGACATAAAAAAATTGTAAACATATTTTTATACTACAGGGCCTAAGGCTCTTACTTTCTTTATAATTTTACAGCATCTTATATTCTCAGTAATATAATACCATAAACTAAAGTCACTTGTGTTATTTTTTGTAATTACCTAATTAGTGTAATATTTTTGGAATTAAGAAGGTACAGTCCTCATACCTAAGGGGACTTTTTGTGGATAATTTTTCAACTCCGTTTCAGCCTCTGTGGTATTTGCATCTAACATGTTTGGCAAAGATAGATCTTTATTTAAACAGTGCCTATAGAGGTACAAAGGCGATATACCTGAGCAAATGACACATACAATGGCTAACATGCTATATTCATTCCTATAATCTAAATTAACAAAAATGCAGGATTTGTCACATGGAAAAATGAAGTACCAAGGCATATTCACCACCACTTCAAATCCATGAAATTAGAAATCAGGTGTTACAAATCAGGTGCAATAATTACAACCTTCCCTTGGAAGGTATGAAAGTGCAACCAGACCTTTCCAAAACTCAGATATCTAGTGTCTGGTGTTCTTTTTTTCCTATTGACGTGCGTCTCATCATGCTAACACCAAAAGAGCTCTTTAGAACCCTTAGAAAGAAGGTTGTTGATGCCTAAGAGTCCGGCAAGGGATTAAAAAAGATTGCTAAATAATTGAAAATCAATCATCTACTGTAAAGAAAGCAATTTACAAGTGGTGTAGATTTCATACGACTGCCAATATGACCAGGGCTAGCTGGCCCGCAAACTCAGCCCATGTTTCAGGGGTTTATACAGTCACCCTTCACCAGGGCTTGACCAGCTGTGTTGATAGCAGAAGCCATGAACTCTGAGAAATCTGGTTTTAACAGCTGGCTGGGAACACGGTGGATGAACAATATCTTGAATAAATCCATGATAGCAGTCTTGCTTTCACTGTCTCAAAGGGGAAAGGGTTCCACATAGCTGTACAGGTTCCAAGACAGTTACAATCAGCTGTATTGCATTTCCAACCTTAAACAAATATAGGCAGTGTTTCCAGCACCAAAGCTAGACAGGGTTGCTACAAAAGAAAAACAATTCTAGCCTGTGGTACTTGCTTCTCCAATGAATTACCACAACAGTAGCATAATTACACATCTAAAAGTAATCTAGGAGTAATACAAGTATTCCCTGAAGGTAACAACAAAACAATGTATATAAATGAAAGCAAAGAAGGCAGGGAAGAAAGACAAACAGGATGTCAGATTTATTACCTTGTTGAGTCAACAATGAAAGATAGAGATATTTTAAAGAAATATTGACATCTTTTATGGATGATGATCCTGTATCTCGTTGAGGACACTTCTAAGATTACATACAAGAAAAACAAATTTGAGGGATTTTCCTGCCAGTACAGAATATGATCCAGAGAATAGAAAGCAGTGTGGCAAATATTTAGCAACATATCCATGCCAAAAATGTAATTTTCGAGCATTAACAGGGGGCAAAGAGGTTCTGTTGCCCACAGGACAAATGTGTACACCTAAATATTTTGCAAATTGTGAAGCTTGGGCAAAGAGTATTTACTAATCTCCCCACAGGATATTTTATATTGTGGGAAAAAGCCATTAAAATCTCTTTGACCATGTTTATGATATTAGTTCTTACAGTATGACATGGATTCACCAGTTGCGAGGCATTTTGTTTTACAACATATTGGACAGTATTTAGTTCTAAAATTTACTATGTTGGATAGAGTTCATGTCCATACAAGAGGAGGGGATGGGCATAACATTTTGATGCAGAAGGAGCATAGATGGATAAACCAATTAAAAGCATATCATACACCGGAAATAAATTATGCTTCAAACTTCAGCTGTTTTTTTTTATAGTAAACTTCCCTTGACTCTTTTTTGTGTGTTTGTTTTAGTCTGTTCCCCCCAATGGTATACATTAAAAATATTATTGCATTTTTAAAGATAATCATATTGATTGTATGTTGAGCTGCAATGTGTTTATCTATGTGTGTTTATCAAGTAAAACAGCAACATAGTCGCAAATCAGGCTTACAGACTTGTGCTTCTGTATTCTTGGGCAGCAAAGTGAAACAGTTTGCAAAGATCTGAGACAGATTTATTACTGAAGATGCAACCAATTTCCACTCTAAATAGTCACACAATTAAGAAGTGGTCGGGGTCAGGTTTTATTCTGTGGCAGTGATACTTTAGAGCAGCTGAGGAAAGAATTTATGACTCATGCTATAACCTTGTTATAAATCTGTTTCACAAATTGTGTCACTGCCCCTGTTTATCACTGCTATGTGTATTCATTTGTGCAGATATATACAGTATATACAGTATATAATACATATAATGCAGGGCCCTGTTTTATGTGAGGTTTTCATTTTGTCATTTTACAATTTAAATTAGGTATAATTTTCATTTTTTTTTTTTTTCGTTTCAAGCATTAGGTGTTGTAATAGGACCAATAGACACAAAAATAAGAGCTTCTAAGACTTTGAAGTGGCCTAGTCAAAGTCCTGACCTGAATCCTATTGAGATGCTGTGGCATGACCTTAAAAAGGCGGTTCATGCTCGAAAACCTTCCAATCTGGCTGAATTACAACAATATTTTATACAGCACAACGTACCATCACCCATAGAGGACCCATCACTGGAGCCATTTTTTAAAATTAATTTTATTTTATTTTTTATCCGATTAAAACGAACTTAATTATCGGCTAACTAATCGATTTTGAAAATAAATCGTTAGCTGCAGCTCTAGGTGAATCTTCTCAGTGGGTATTCAGACAGCAATGGAAATGTGACAGGGATTCTAGACCCTCACTATACTATGCAAAAGGAGTGGCTTTAGATACACTTTAACTGGTATTTCTAAAGGCCAAAGAGTACAGTCCGGGCTGAGGTAATAATCAGTGGGCAAGATACTCATCATACATAGCAAATTATTTAATCATCAAAAAAATGT
This sequence comes from Nanorana parkeri, assembly GCF_000935625.1. Lineage (NCBI taxonomy): Eukaryota > Metazoa > Chordata > Amphibia > Anura > Dicroglossidae > Nanorana > Nanorana parkeri. Next base: position 319,832 of record NW_017306784.1, on the reverse strand, counting down.
TTTTAAATGTTGCCGGATAATCTGTTTTTCCCCATTAACATAGTAGATTTAACAGAGATTACATTTTACTTCTGATTACAGAATCACATCTCTGTGGAACATGGCTCATTAAAAAATCTACTCAGTTGTTTCCCAAATATAATATACCCCCCCTTGTATGGCCAGCTGGAGTAAACTGCCATTATCTACTACTATCTTGTAGATATTGCAAAACAATAAAATATGACACAAAATTAGTTAAAACCTTTGTAAAAAAAAAAGGAAGAAGAAAATACTTACAGCTTTTGTACACTGCACATCTTTGCCTAGAAGCCAGTTTAGCTCCAGATTTCCTTCCCCTTGATAACAGGACTGTAGTCTTTCTTTAATAAGTGCATTAATAGTCTTGATTGGAAAAATGCAGAGAGTGGAGTCATCAGGTGGATTGTGATACTGCTTTTGGCCTTTTGAGAATATAGCAAAAAGTACATCGTCCTGAACCGAAACTTTCAGAGACTTGGCTAGTGTGGCACCTGGTTTGGTAAGGTACGCCGCTTGCAAAAGCCTGTATTCTGCCCCATTCTTGGTACATCCAATTGGTAAAGAAACATAGGAGTGAAATTTTGGGTCATTTTTACATAACCTTACAATTCGTGAAGTGTAGAATAAATCATTTGCAGAATTGCTAGATATTCCTTCTGGAGTTTCTGGTTGCACAGTGAGAAAATAAACATAGTTGCCACTCTCAAAGCCATAAATATAAAATATATCAAAGTGGGAGACCAAGGCGAGAGTATCTGATGGAATCTTTATGAGCGATGACACAAAGTCACTGTACAGTTCATAATCCAACATATGAGAAGATTCTGGGTCCCTGGGTAACTTCCGACTTGAAAGCGTAGGAAAATAATCTTGTTTGCCATCTACTGCAGTTCCAATAAACAGTTTACCATCCTGTCCTTCAGTCTGAACAATCACACCATACATTGTTCCGGTCTCGTTGACACTAGAGAGGTAGTGCTCCTTCTTATGAGATGGTTCTACCAGAATAAAAAGATCATCAAGACGGAGCAGTTTACATACACCTTGGTACAGACTTCCACAAGCCAACAATCGGTTCTCTGAATAATCAATAATCAGCAGTTTGTTTACATTGTTGGTTAGTGTGCGTGGTTCACTACATGGCTGGACATTTTGAGGGGGGTAGCATGATTTGTTGTCCTCTCCAGGACCTGTAGTGTGTGATACCAAGAGCGTCAAGTTTCCTGATAGCTTATATATCCGATTTACTGCTCCCAAGTACACTGCCCCTGTACTCCGATGCACAGTCAGATGACCAAAAGTCCAGTCTCTTTGCTCAGCATGGAATGTGTTGATGAGAGAAGCATCATGAAATTCCAGAGACAGTAGGGCCAAAACCAGCAATATCGTGGAAGCTGTTCGATGCTGGAGACAGACAGAATTTACTGTCCAAAACTTTTGTTTCTGCTGTTCCATTACAACGGAATAAGGAAAGAGAGATACAACCCAAGCTCCCTTTGGCATTTACCGTGTCTAAGAATTTGAATTTTCTTCACATGGCTCTAAAAGATAAAGAAAAAAAGTGTAAAAATAGTGACTATTAACTTGTACTCCAATGAAAATCAGATATGCATAGACAAATATTTTAAATATAGAGAAGCATATATAAAGGTTATGTCTGTGAAATGTTAAACAACCTTCAAAAATGTTGCTTTGCCTGATAAAACAGAAAAAGCTTTGAGCTCCCTAAGGCAATTTTACCATGAGAAATGTAATAAACAAAATATTTGCCAGCCCTGCACACTGAATTACAATATTGCACGAAACTGATTTCACCCTTAAAGCACAAAAGAGTTTTCATATGTATAATCCAGTACAAGTTATCTTACCATTTAAAAATATTACATAATGTTGTAATTTTTTCCCATCCCAAAAAAAAAAATTATACCAGTAAGTGTCAATCAATCGCCAGTAACCAAAGTAAGCATTGGGCTCCTTTCCTCAATATTGCAATGTCAATGTACAAGAAGGCCACCCTGGATGGAATTATCTTATTTTCATTGGTGCCTGTATCGTTTAGGAGTTTATAACGCTAGGAAGCCAGAGCTGGAGGAATGGAACATGGCCATGTAGCATCTTCTAGGTAAAAAACCCACTGACAGCTGTGAAGGTGGGAATAAAGCAGGGCAATGGTCAACCATCAGAAAAAAAGTTTGACTGAGGTAGATGTGGTTTAACTTTCAAATCTCTCACTATGGCAAATGTGAAAATAGCAACAAGACACAGGGTGGTCATCACAGCAAATAAGAGTTTCTAGATGTGCTGTGATGTCAGGACACGTAGAAAATTAGAAAACACAACCTTTGGCTACAGTGAGTGACTCCTGGGGGAATATTGGGGCATATTGTTAGATACTGCCAAGTGATCTTGTGGAATATGTTTATTAGTATCTTAAACTACTCATTGTTTTCTTTGCTGCCATTGTGTCACATACCTAGGTAAATGCGGTCATGGTTTTACTTGCTTTTTCAGCTACCTAAATGTGCCTTTCAAATACGCTAACTAAAAGGTGCCCATACACTGCACGATTCTCGTACGAGAATCGTGGGAAATCCCGCGATCGTACGAGAATCGTGCAGTGTATGGAAGGCATGCGACCGTTTCTACTGTACGGTCGCACGTCTTCCATCGAACCAGCATGTTTGAAAACCAGCCGGGAATCGTACGATTCTCGGCGAGTTGGTGGCCTGCTGGTTCGACAACTGCCGAACGGGCCGGTGTGCGCACGCGCACACTGCCCGTTTGCAGTCAGCGTAAGCCCGCCCCTCATTACAGTCATCGCAAGACCGCCCCTCAGGGGGCGTGGCTTGCGGTGATCGAGAGTGTGATCTGCCCGTCCAAGATGGGCAGATCGTACGTTTTTTTAATCCCTTTACAACCATCGCAAGACTAAGGTCTTGCGATGGTTGTACAGTGTATGGCCACCTTAATTTTGGTATTGATTGGCAAATTAGCAGGGCCTGAGCAGTCTACAAAACAGCTACATCAATGGATGAACAAAGGTGTGCATTAACATGTAAGCAATCTCAGGCTGGCAAGAAATAATAGAACACACAACAGCACAATAAGTGACCTTGAGGTGTCAGACGGGGATAATAACGGAAAAGAAGAAAAAAAAGACAAAGATCTTTGAATATTGATCGACACGCTGGCTAACAATTGTGCAACAATACAGACACAGGTAAACACACAAAAGACAGCTACATTCATAAATGGTGGGCTTGCAAGAGCACACAAACTTGCTGGTTTCTCCAACAGTTAAAAAAGTTGGTATAGTAGTCCCAGTGTCCGGTTAAATATTTAGGTTTGAGGGAAAAAGCTTTAAAGCCACATAACTGCACAGAGCTATGTGATACAAAGTGATTATGGAACTCATTCATCTACGTTTAAAGACCAAACAGGGATATCAGAACCATTATGGTCCAAAAGGGACTTAAAATATTAAATGCCTCCCTCATATCCAAAAAGCTTAGAGGGCATGTTTACAAACTTTTTCATACTCTGTTCAACCAAACTTTTGAATCATTATAATAGTGTACTGCATGGGAGGTATGAGTTACTAAATTGTTTGTAACCACAATTGTAATACTGTGATAAAGAAATGTCTATCAATTAACAAAAATAAACACACTTCTAGGTAACTAGGAGACAGTACATCTACTAAAATATTTGAAGCAAACTAGGACTGTGCTGCCAGCACATCCTCCTCATGCATATTTCACACAGTGCTGATGAATACTGTTTGCATGGTATGATTACAGCCTCAGTAATGGTAATTTCTTTTAAATCATGAATACGCTGACTTAGGCCGATTCATACCTTTATCTTTAGGTGTGATTATGGATTCCTGCGTCAGCTGCATATAAACGTGGACACATTACATGTAATTGTATATGATATGATTACATGGGGTTAGAAAGCAATAACTCTCCCCGGATGCATCGATCGTGCATCCAGGGAGAGTGATTGATTCCTAACTGCATGTAATCGGTGTGCAGACATTCAAATGCAGCAGCTGTCACCCAAATATTAACTTGAACGGGTGACAGCTGCCACTTGTAAAAGGACAGATTAGGGATTTTTGCTGCAGGAAAATGCAAGTTCCTGATGAAAGAATCCCTAATCGCACCTAAAGATAGGGGAGTGAATGAAGCTTTAGGGTGCTGTAGCATCACAATACCTTATGCTATGTAATGCATAATTGTATCAATAATAACACGTATGACAAAAATTCCACCAACACTTTCTCCATTATACTAATATGATAATAATAGAATATAAAGCCTTTTAATACTTTTGGACTCCAAAATCGATTGTGGTGGCACTCCTACCCCTTTGGAAATACTGAAGTTAGAGGGTCAGCAGAACATTTAGTCAACTAGCATGTTAACCACTACAGATTTTGTAGCTTTAAACCCCCTTATGGACGAGAGTACGGTAATTGTTTTGCATTGCTGCTATGGATCCGATTATATGGCAATAACTTCTTTAAAAAAGTGATACTGTAAATATGTTTGTTTTGTTTTTTTGGATCTAAAAAAAATGATAAAATCCATTTTTTTCTGTTATGGGTTTAAAAACAAAGTAATTTGACTATTCTTAAAAACAATACATTTCATTATACCTCACGGCCAGGTCCCTCCTTACCATCTTGTCTTGAATCGTATTCTAAATGTAATGTCTTCCTTATACTGTTAAGCGCTGCACAAACTGTTGACGCTATATAAATCCTGTATAATAATTAACTATACATTAAAGTATCGTGCTTAAAATGACTCAAATTATGTTTCTGGTATAAAGCATGGCATATGCTAAAAAAGGCAGTTTTTTTTTTGTTCTGCACAGTTTCCTGTCATGCGACACACACAAAAAAAAGTAACAAAACAAACGAAAATTGTAAAAAATATTAATTGTACAAAAAAAAAAATAGCAGCAGAAAAAAAATAGCTAAGGGGAGAAGGGAATGGAGGAGTTAATTAGGGTTGATTAAGGCTAGTTGCATGTTAAATCAGGTGTTAAATAGGAATACATTAAAAAAAACAAAAAAATAAAACTTGTAAAGTTTAAGTAATGCCGCATGCAGATCAAAGATCACACCTTTGATTACATATGGATAAAATAGTATGTGCAATGACAGCGACGGGCGACATAGAGCTGTACATTAGAACAGCTCCATTGAATATCATTGGACGGCGAATTCCCGCGATATCGCGCGGCAAAAATCACGTGATTTATCGCTTAGTGTGAATGGGGACACAGACAGCAATTAAAACTTGACAGATGGTTTATCTGCCTTGAGATAAACTTGAGATTTGCAGCATCATGGGAAAGTACAATCGCAGTATAATCATGAGAAAGGAAGGGGGATAGTTAATTTTAATTCGTTGTTAGTTTAATTAGTTAATTTTTTTTACTGCTAAGGACCCGTTCACAGCAGTTGCAGTGCGTTCCGGCCCGATTCTGGCCGGAACGCACTGCCTCGCATTGCGGCCGGCTCACTTTTTAGTGGGGCAGGAGGGGGCATGGCGGGCCATTGAAGTGAATGGCGTTGTAGCCGCGCCCTCCGGCCGCAATGTGATCACCCGCACGGGATCGCAAGGCACATTGTGACTGCGGTCCAGTCCAGTGCGGTGCAATCAAAATAGTGCTTGCAGCATTTTGATCGCACCGGACCTCTATGGCGCCATTCACTTCAATGGCCTGCCATCTCCTGCCCCACTAAAAAGTGAGCCGGCCGCAATGCGAGGCAGTGCGTTCCGGACAGAATCGGGCCGGAACGCACTGCAACTGGTGTGAACAGACCCTAAATCGGCTTGGTTGACCATTAAAAATGCATTATGTTGCACTGTTATATAAATTATACATCTTTATTACTGTATATATTGTGTTCAACACATAATGGATTCCAACCATTGATTGCTGAATGTATCACTGAAAATTGTTGGTGGTTGGTTTACCTAAATTGTTAAAGCATTTTGTTTTTGAAAGCTGGAGGTAGTAGTTGAAATTGCTAGACAATTGACATTTATAGCCTGCATGGCAAATGTAAACTATTTAGTACAATTAGATTGTAACATGGTTAGCTTTACTATTATCATTATGATTTAGGATTATTTCCCCATTACAAATGAGAGTTTCAGCAACAATTTTCTTATACACACACACACACACACACACACACACAAGCGCCAAATAGAACCCTCCTTATGATCAGAGGATGATACTTTTTGCGATCCAAAAAAGGCTGCCCGTTTCAGACTAGGGATACCGTGCACTGTATGAAACATAGAAGAAACAAACACCGGGCGCCTTTCCTGATGCAATGAAACCTTTTAATCAGTTAAAACCTATACAAAAATATTTTTTTAAAAGCTCTGAAGAAGGGGGTGTGCACCAAAAACGGGTTCAGCTGTGTTTGTGTGATTTTGACAATCAACGGATCCTCTGGATAGTCCTCTTATTTACGTCCTTATTAGGACAAATGTCAATCGATGCCTTTACCCTTGCTCTCCTTGTGAGTACATATACATTTGTGTATACACTGAGTGGCCAGAATATTATGACCACCCCATCAGTACTTCGTTGGTCCATGAGATGACTCCACAAGATGACTTCGTTGGTCCGCCTCGTGACTCCACGAGATGTTGAAAGGTGATGCGAAGAATCTGACACTGCACTGTTGCCCTTCTGTTGTCTTGTACCAGTCTTGCCACTCTCCGTTCTGCCCTAACATTGACTAGTCGCTGACGGCCACAATTTGCACGTTCAGACCCAGATTTTCGGCTGACAGTCCGGTCTTTAAACACTTTAACAACAGCCGCTCTTGAACATTTAACGAATTCTGCTGTTTTGCTGATACTCGCTCCTTGGCTTGAGCGCCAACAATCATCCCACGTTCAAAGGCTGTTAAATCGCGTTGTTTACCCATATTTTCAGAAAAAAATCACTTCTACTGTCGTGGTAAACAACCTGCTTCCCTATTTATAATGGTCTGGCCCTCTAGCAACTTCAGCACAAAATTATAGCTAATTATAGCTAATTTGCCTACAAACGTCAGGTGGTCATAATATTCTGGTCACTCAGTGTATGTTTTAACTGATTAAAGGTTTCATTGCACCAGAAAGGCGCCCGCCGCCCGGTGTTTGTTTCTTCTAACAATTTTCTTATGTTTGCATCTGTTCAGTGTACCACAAACAGTTACAGGATATGCAAATAGCACTTTATTGCTAATGTATGACTAAAAATTAAAATTTATGGCTGTAAAAGACAGTAAATTTTGATAGTCAAATTTGAAATTTGCCTCGTGGTTTTCATACATAAATCCCACAAAGTTATTATACTGTATATATGCAGTTTTGTCTGTCTCACCAGCAAGAACAAAAGAAAGCAAGTGCTGGCACCAATTTATATTTATAATCCTCAGACCTTTATGAAACACTGTTTGCCAATTAACATTCTACTGATTCAATGTATGGTGGGAGTTGTAGTCTAAAAGTAAGTAGTCCCATGGTTATTAGATGTTGTGACAAAGAGCTCCAGGTGGCCTGCAATGAAATCTACCTTCTTCAATTCTTCAGATAAGTCCCTGTTCTTAAAGGATAACTATGGGGCAAGTGTTTTTCCTCATAGTTCTCCTAAGGGTCAAGGGAGGACATAAAAGCGTCCTCCCGTGACCCAAAGCTCAGTATATCGTGAGCTACAGCTCGCGGTATACCGAGACCGACGCAGCCGGGACAGATCCCAACATTACCGTCGAGATCCATCCAGCTGCATGATTGACAGCTGGCTCTGCCTATCTAGAGGCTATAAAATATTTAAGGCCTCATGCACATGTGTGCCCAAGACCTTATAATGCCAAAATCTCCCACCTCTCTCGCCTACACTGCTGCTTACAGCTGCCCAAATAAATCAGTTGCAGGAGGCAGCTGTACACAGATATACGCTGCTACTTGCATAAACAAGCACATGCGCACTGACATACAACCCAGAGCACAGACTGCCTGTATTCAGGGTTGTACGTATGTGTGTGTTTACTGTTTACTCTACATACGTTCTTACAATCTTGACAGACTCAGTTGAGGCAGAAGTACAGTTTATAAAACAGGTAAAATATGCACGTATCAGTAAATTGGTAATTGACACATCTTTTGATTGTCCACACTGCCACATCTTTTAGTACCTGCACAAAAGGAAAAACATAATTGGTATCACAATACAAATAAAACTAGCACTTTAGCCATTTCAGCTGAAACGGCTAGAGTAAAGCTATCCATACAACAAGTATGGGCCTCAGAGATGGATCTGAAAGGCTTCAATTAAGCTGAATGGAGTTATTTGGTATTTAAATAATTACTGGATAGAAGGAGTAATCGAGGGTCTCTGCTGATTTCTTTCACTGTCATCTTAATAGCGGCTATAAGATTATTATTCAAATGGATTTGAGATTTCCTTTTAAAGGAAAGAAAAATGCAGAAACTGAAGGAGCAGGCAGGGACTGATCATTTAACTGTCACTGGTAAGGTTTAGAGGAGCATTATTAGTCTTTGCTTATTCCAGCTGTCAGTCATTCTAACGTGAAGTACATTATTAGCACGCATTTTATGCGCAAGAAATAGAAGGGGGAAATCTGAAAAGGGGAGAAAAAAAAACCAAAAACATAGGCTGTCCTCACCAGAAATATCAGGACCAAAGGAACAATTTATATGCCAATGAGCACTACCTGCAGTGCATTTTATTAAGACAAATGCTGATTGTACCCCCCTATATTTTCAGAAGAGTTAAAAGGAGAACTATGAGGTGAGTGCTTTTCACTCACCTCATAGTTCTAGCCGACCTGTGACAATGAGACTGTCACAAGTCGGCTTAGTAGATCAGGAGATGAGCGAACACATACCAGCGTTCGCTCACCTCTCGATCCTGTCACAGCTCTATGCCGTGACAGGGGAGGGGCTGGATTCCCCTCTCCCCGCTCCGATCCGTCAGCGCTGACTGGCGGAACGGACGGGGCGGGTACAGCTGGCTCTGCCTCTAGATAGGCAGAGCCAGCTGTCACTCACGCAGCTGGGCGGATCCAGACATAATTGTCGGAATCCGCTTCAGCTGCGGCGTCTCAGTATACCGCGAGCAGCAGCTCGCGGTGTACTGCGAGCAGCAGCTCGGGGTATACTGAGCCTAGGGTGACGGGAGGATGCTAGTTTGTGTCCTCCCATTACCCTAAGGAGAACTATGGGGAAAAGCCTTAACCCCATAGTTCTCCTTTAAGTTAGAATCTTTGTCCAACAAGGAGTAAAATATGTTAAATGGAAGTGATTCTATACATACCAGAGCTTCTGCTTAGGGGCCGTTAAGGGCCCATTCACACCACATCCAGATAATCTGCAGACCAATCCAGATTGTTTCCGGACTCAAAATACGTCCCTATGCTATTTCTGGCCTTTGTTCACACCAGCGCATTCCATTCCAGACCAGACCAGAAAAATACTGCATGTTTCATTTTGTCTGGTCTGGAATGCACTGGAACTGCAGCAGGTTCACACTGTGTGAACCTGCCCTAAAACCATAGCATTACAAGCAAGCTATCGCACAGTGAACCTGGCATGCGGGCTTGTGCTCTAGGTGCGTTGCATTTCCATTCATTTGGATGACACCGCAATACTGCGTGTTGCGATGCGGTGCAAAAGATGTAGTTGTAGCGTATGTTAACCCTAACAATGAACTTCTTTTATGTGTTCCCTTTTACTCTGACTTGTTTACTCTGATTATTCATGTGTTATCTTGCGGGGTCTAATCAGCCCTCTGAAGTATTATCTTTGACTACAGAACAAATACTAAATGAGGGGAATTTATCAAAACTGGAGCAGACAAAATCTGGAGCAGTTGCCCATAGTAACCAATCAGCTTCTCTGTTTCACTTTCAAATCCTAACTAAAACAAACTGAAGAGAAAGGCTGATTGGTTGCTGTGGGCACTTGCTACAGATTTGTTTTGCTCCAGTTTTGACAAATTCCCCATCTGTGTTTTGAAGAGGAGGAGAGGGGGGAGTTTCAGTACTTCAGCAAAAGAAAATTGGGCATGGCTGACACCATTGCTTGTGACGTCTGTTAAAAAATCCTGTATGTTGTCAGCCCACAGCAGGAAATAATAGGGGCGTACACTTTCTTGCAGACCAACTGGCAGTTTTTTGTACTTGCAGGGTCTTTAAAAGGCATATAATATAAGGGAAATGTGAATAAATTGCAGAAATGTACTGCATATTTTGGAGGGGTTTTGTGCCTTGGCATGCATACACACATGTGATAGAGGAGGGCAGTGAGCATTATCTAAATGTCTTAAAAGTGACAAAGAGCTCCATACAGAGGGTCATTTGTTTTAGAAGATTGTTGGCAAGTCTTTTAATGCCAGTGAAAATGTGCCTGATGCAACGAGTCATGGAACATGCCTGTATGTGTGTACATTTATATGGTAATCATTTCAAAAGGCTCTTAACAGTCACAAAGCTTTCAAGATGCCACCTGCCATTTCATGCTTGGATTGACTGGATGGGGGGGGGGGAACTCTCCTCACTGTCCATGAGGAGAGTTCCATACGTTTGAAAGATGTCCCCTTACTTCCTGGTGAGTCTACAGTACAGGAAGTGAAGGGAAATCTCACTAATAGGGGAAAGGGACAGCCATTTGAACCCTACCCTGATCTATCCAAAAAGAAAAAAAAAGAAAAAAGACATTTCAAGCTTTGGATATACTTTAAAAGTAGGGGAATGCTAGAACCTCTGCCAGCTTTTTTCTATTGCTGTCTGTTTCCCTGTTGCAGATTTTCTCTTACTTCCTGCCTCTCTCCCTGGATAACAGTAAAACATGACAGAGGTTCTAAATCTTCCTAATTCTATCCAAAACTTTAAAAAGAAGTTTTGGGTGAACACTTTGAAGCAACTTTTTCTTGAATTATGCATTGTAAAAACAAGCAGCCATTAATGATAGTAATCCTAGGTCTTGAGTGCTGCTGTGTACTGTAAAAATGCTAACTTAAGTGATGTTGGATATTACAAATAAAGTTCGTCCGGTGCTGTGGTTTAGAGTTCCAGCTCTCATACAGTTTAGGGATCCTGTTGTTCACCCTCCCTTTCCTCTCCCCTCATTCATTCACAAAATGCCTTCTACCCTGTTCACAAAATAAAAGGCGTTCTGTGAATAGACAAGGGCACATCCTGTCCTTTACCCGTCCCTTCTCTTTCCTCGCCAAAAAACTATTGGAACATTCTTTTTTGACATGTCAAAAGGCTGGTTGAGAAAATATCATATTTATATAAATAGCAAATATTCTGTTCAACTTCACTCTAAATAGCACATATTCAGCATGGTGACTTGTACACATAAATTCATTCCCCAGTGCAGGAGTATCAATATACCATAAAGTACATGTGTAGAGAGAAGTTTTCACAAATGTTCTATTTTCTGCTAGGTTTGCATTAGGCCCCAAACTTTTGTTTAAAATATTCTACTCATGGACAGGCATTATATACACTCTCCAGTCTGCGGTCAAGAAATCATTGTGCATGAATACAAAGGAAACCATAAAATGTTTATATGCAGTGTTAAAATAAAGCATGACTGCAGTCATCATTGCTCGATGTTTACAAATGGGAAAGTCCCCTACCATAAATTGTTATTCTTCTTATTGAAAATTCAGGCTTTTTCAGCAAAGCAATAAGAGTAACAAGGCTACACAAAGTTCTTAAAAGCTATATCAAACAAGTATCATTTGTTCTGAAATTAACTGGCTGATCTGTATTACTGTAACTTTTTTTTCCCCACTATTTGAAAAAGTTAAATATGGAGTAAAAAACAATTGTTATAAAGGTAGCCATGTGGCTGGCAACAGGACTTGATGCATTTATTTCACCTTTAGTGACCAAAGGCAAAAGATCTACAGCCTAATTTGCCAATTATTGTCTCAAAAGGGTGTAGATCTACTGCATTCATTATCGCCAGGATCTCTTCTCCGATGCCTCTCCCTCTCTACCAGAACTGGGTTGTAAGCCAGATAACAGTTTCAGCAAAAAGAAATGTTTAAATTGAGGCTACAAAAACATTTTTAAATGCCTTTGGCCTGGTTCACACCTGGCCGTTTTGTAGCGCGTTCGAACACTCTGCAAAACGCTCAAACACCAAAATCCCATTATTTCCTATGGGTTTGGTTCACACCTGGGCTTATTACAGGCCGTATGAACGCGTTACAAAACGCCCTACGCCCAAAGAAGTACAGGAGCTTCTTTGGGGCGTTTTTGTCGCTGTTTCCATTGGGATACAGCCAAGTAGCCCTTGGAATCGCGGCAAAAACGTGTGTCACGAAACGCGCGACAAACGCGCATATTCAATACGCCTAGGTGTGAACCCAGCCTAAGGCAAGTCAAGTTAGACAGGTGGCACCACCTGCCAAACTTAACTATTGAAGTTCACCTTCATGCAGCACCAGTATCCAAATATACTAGTTTAAACAGACATCAAAGGGCTCCAGATCCAGCTGTTATCCACTGGGTTTTGCAACACCCAATGTATGTGTAGTACCCATTAATACCTTTGGTGGGGTCTCATCAAAGAGAACATAAATGAGACCGTTTAAAAAAGGTTGATAATTTGTTATGATATTCTTCTAATAAGCCTGACATTGAGGTTTTACATGGTAATTCCCCCACCATCTAAATGGATATGACTGTTTATGTTTATTACTCTTACAGGCCTAGTCAATAAAACTGTTCAAGAGGCAAAGTGCTACATGTAAAGTACCAAAGTCAGCAGAATTTACCTTGTCTTATACTCATCTGACTTCAGCAAAATTAATTCTGTTTGGTTATGATGTATAATTGTTCTTTGCAAGGCAAATTATGAAGAGCATGCTAACAGGAAAATGCATTTCTAGTCACAGCAATTAATCGGAATCCTGATTTCTTTTTTTAAACAAAAGCAGCAAGCATGATAATAGGAAGCTGATTGGTTGCCACAAGCAACAAGAAAATTTTGTGCAACAAATGTTCCGTAAAAGGCTCATATATGAAAGTGTGCATACAGGAACATTTATTTCTGTCCATGGCAATCAATCCCCTTTCAACTGTCATGTCAGTGCAGACTTGAATATGAATCAAGGTGTTTGACTGGCTTTTAATGGGCTCAAAGATACATTTTCTTCTCACCACTTTTTTTCCAAACAGAAGCCAGTGTTTTGCTTTTTGGATAGCTTACTACTAGTTTTCTTCTCTGCTTCACGATACATGCTTCGAGTATTAGCACACTCACATTTCAGACAATTGGGTCGGGTTACTGGAAATATTTGTTCTGAGCACTGTGTTTGTTAAATAAAACCCAAAGAGGCTGTTGTAGATGGCATTTGGTGATATCACATGTCCAGTTTGACAAGTTGACATGTCTTTTTTTCTGTATTTCTGTATTTCTGTATATTTTACAACTAAATTGGATTGACAGTTATAAGCAAAGAAATGCACTGAGGTTGGCTCTTCAATTTGATAGCAACAAAGTATGTTTTCTGTGTTCTGAAATATTCCTAAACAAATTACCAAACTCAAAACAACTTATGCCACAGCATAACCTTGTATCACATACCCACTGTCCTTAGTTCTAAGGCCCCATTCACACTAAGCGAATACCTTAGAAGCGGATCCGCGCGGCCGGGATATCGTGACTGTTCGGGGGCGACGTTCCAGCGACGGTAGCACGACCTTCACCGCCGGGCTGCATTAAAAAAATAGAAAAATTGCGCGACATCCGGCGAAAAAAGGGTCCTGCAGGCGCGACTTGCGACCGCAACATGGAGCTGTACATTAAGACAGCTCCATTGAAAATCATTGGCCGGCGACTTCTCCCGATATCGTGCAGCAAAAATGCACGATATCGCGCCCCAATCTGCTCAGTGTGAATGTGGCCTAATGTGCTCTGCCCCTTTTTGCCTCTTTTTTTATTAGTAAATAAAGAAGATGCATACAGTATGTAGTGTGGCGCTTACAAATAAACATCATATACTTGTGGTTTGCTTTCACTTTTAAGTGTACAGTGAGCTATACAGTGTTGCAGCTGAAGAAATCAAATATATCCATTCACAGAAACCAGTCAACCTGAGCAGACTTTCCATAGATTGCTGAAATTCGGAGCACACCCTCTCCCCAGGGCTGCCACCTTTTCTTTCAGTGAAACCCAAACACTCCAGCGACGTACGGAAATTTTTGGGGGAGAATGAGTCGCGGTTTATTCATATGTAAATAGCGCCACTCATTCATATGTAAATATCAGTGTCAAAACTATTTTCAGTGGGGGGCCAGTAGCCCTATCTTAATTTTGGTTGCCCCTGTCTGCCTGACATCATGTGTCCAGGTTTCAGCTGCCATGAAACCCAGATACAGCATTTAAACCCGGACTGTCCCGGTGAATCCCGGACAGGTGGATACCCTACCTCTCCCCCAAACAACCAAGCTCCCTCTACCATTTCTATGACACAGGAAACTTGAACCCCATTAACAAAGCCGATAGACTTGTTCCAGGTCTATCTGCACCACCCATGCCTGTTTCTAGTTTAGAGAGAAACTGAGTACCGATAGAGTGTGTGTACGTAAATAAATTGTATTAAATTAAAAATATTTTCTCTCCACATTATTTCCCAGGGCCCAACAATTACACTAGAAGTGCTGAATGACATCTGTGTTTATTGTGTGAAAATCTCATTGCCATGCTAATTTCTGTCCAAGCAAACATTCTCTTATCTTAAAAGAGAACTAGGAGGAGAGTGAAAATCACTCAGCCTCATAGTTCTAGCCGACCTCCGACAATGAAACTGTCACACGTCGACTCAATAGATTGGAAAGTGAGCGAACACATAGCGTCGCTCACTTCTCGATCTATCCCTGTGGAGAGCCGTGAATGTCACTTCCGGCTCCATGCAGGGATTCCCCCCCTCCCCTGTCCGATCCTCCAGCGCTTACTGGCGGAACGTACGGGGGAGTGGGGCACAGCTGGCTTTGCCTCTAGATAGGCAGAGCCAGCTGTCAATCCCGCAGCTGGGTGGATCTCGACCCATCCCGACTGCTGCGTCTCAGTATACCGGGAGCTGTAGCTCCCGGTATACTGAGCTTAGGGTGATGGGAGGACGCTAGTTTGTGTCCTCCCGTTACCCTTAGGAGAACTATGGGGAAAAGCCCTGACCCCATAGTTCTCCTTTAATGTTAAACATCGTTACATAGTTGGCTATGTTTAAAAAAGGACACATTTAAATAGAGTACAACCAATTTATGCTTACAATTTACCCAAATTGTTCTTGGCATGAGCTGCAACATAGTATTAAAAAGAGAAAAAACAGCTTTCCTAAATTAAAATGCAAACTTTCAGTTTGAGCTTTACCATTTTGCT